>NW_020538040.1:183964765-183999368 GCF_003426905.1 Ctenocephalides felis
AAATATTCGAGGAATATTAAATGTTTTCAAACAGATTATTATAAACTATTGGCGCATGGCACCGTGCCTTAAGGCAAATTGCTGGAATTTCCCGCACCAAAAACCAAATAAAAAAAACTTTGCCAAGCTTTGAAAAAATTAGATTCCTGAAAAATTTTGATATTTTTGAAAAATTTGACTTTTTTGAAAAATTTGATTTTTTTAATATTTTGATTTGTTTGTATTTTGATTTTTTTTGAAAATTCTAAAGCGCCGCGTAGTCGTCTAACGTGTAAACATTGGTACGGAACCCATATAAATATACACAAAATTTGTATTTATTATTATAATTTTTATAAAATATCTGATAATACAATGTACATCTGTCTAATGATCACTTTTGATCGCTAAATCGCATTATTTTTTACTTTTTTTATTGGATCTCCAAATACGCTGGGCTTGCCTTTACAAAAATTTTACCAATTGTTCATTTCACCAATATAAGAAAAATGTTTTTTGAATTATTTAAATCAGACGCCTTATTCTCTCAAAAACTAAAATACCATTTTAGGCACTTTTTGCCTTGTATCTCCAAAGTGGCTAGATCTGCCTTTGCCAAAAACTAATCAGCACGTCTCTTCATCATTAGTAATCGAATGTTTTTTGAATTATTCAAATCGGTTGATCCATGTTCGCAAAATCGTCGACGAAAATTTGTATCCACACACACACATACATACATCCAATTTTTTCTAAGGTATGACAGAATGTTCAGAAACTTCTGAAACGTGAAGATATGCAAAAATTTTCATTTTCGATTTTTGGCTTACGGGAATTTAATAATGTGATATGTCTGAAACATAGCTCTGTACGGATCAGAGGCATGGACTATCTGAAGAGTTTTGAGAAGTGGACATACATAAGAACTAATGAAGTGCTGAAAAGAGTGAGCGAAGAAAGGACTCTACTGAGCACGATTATTAAAGGAAAAGGAAACTGGATCCAATTCTGCAAAAAGAGTGCCTCCTTTATACGAAGGTAAAATAGAACGACTAATTTATTTATTTATGCGTATAAATACGTGAATTATTATAATTGTAATAATAATCAAGGAAGAAAAGGGAAATCATTGATTTGTATTCCTCTGCTTTTGGGTAAACAACCATTTATTATAATTTTTATTTAAAATGAACACAAGCCGGAGTATTTTCTAAAAGCTCGGCAGATTATGCAAAATTTTACTATTTTTTTAAAATTAAACCACTTTTGGTAGGCCTATAATATTTTATTGTGTTCTTTATCGTCCCATGCTCTCTATCATCATATAAAGTTTCATTAAAATCGTCCAAAAATGTTCAACAATTAATTACAAAGAAAACCGATCTTTACCAAAAAATAAGCAGTAAATGGGGTCTTTAAATTTTCAAAATAGGGTCAGTATTTTTTGCAAAAAACTTTTGATTTAGCTGTGCAAATGTGACCAAAATATTATTTTTGAATAAAAACCGAAAAAGACGAATTGATATAAAACATTATTGAATAAATATCTATACTTAATGTATTCGGTATCTTTAAAGGGTCTTTAAAATTTCAAAATCGGTTCAAGATTTTTTGCGAAAAAATTGTATATTAATTTGCAATAATTAGTAGCATATTTATGAAATTAGATTGTTAGCAAAATTAAGATAAGAACTTAGGAGGTGTGCACTATGAGAAAGTTGGAAACCACTATCTTATTCGAACATTGTTCTAATTTCAAAATTATAAGATTTATTTATAACCACAATTTAAATATGATGGTTTGTTTCTAAAAGGTAAAAAAATATCTAGATCGTCTCAAATTTTATTTGAGTCCCAGACCCCTTGCAATTTTTATGCTAATAAAACCCATATTTGCACAATGTAATAATTTCAAAATTATAACATTCATTTATGATTACATGTTAAACATATTTTATTTTGAAAAGATAGAAAATGATCTATATAATAGGCTCCCAAACTTTCTTGTGTCGTGGACCTCTTTTTTGCTTTGGTATGGACCTCTTAAGTATCTGATATAGATTTTTTGTAAAATTCTAACTATAAAAACTCAAAGTAAAAATTTTAGTAATTAAATGATTATCAAAACTTAAGTAATTTACTAATAATTTAAATACCAGTTTTTTTTAAAAGTTTTTTTTTTTAAATCTATACTTTTTGGCTTCTAATAGTACTATAAACTTCATTCAGCAAAAACATAATTAACATTAAATATATGTATAATAATGTTTTTAAAATAAAAAATAATTAGTAAAAGGTACTTGCAATTTGTTATTATAATATTAAAAATAAAACTAACACATAAATTCGTTACAGTTATTAATAAAATATAATAGCTGATAAAAATAACAACAATAAAGAAAAAAAATTATCAATTGAATTTAAAACAACAAATTAAATTAAGCAGTAATTATAAGTTTTTAATGGAGACCTGATTATAATGAAATTATCAACGGACCAAAAAATTTTTTTATTGGTCGGTATAGACTACTTTGAGAATCACTGATTTAGATAATTATTAATAATGTAGCATGTTTATATCTAAAATTGTTTTCGTATTTGAAGCTTCTTGGACTCCACTACTGAATACATTAAATATCTCACAAATATCAAATTTCACTAAACAAATTTCTCGATATCGACTGTTATCGAATTATATTTTCATAACACATATAATTGTTTTGTAAAATTTGTTTGTTATTAATTCATTAATTAATCAATCGAATCATAAAGGTAAACATGATAAGGCAAATTGAACACATTGTATTGAAGAAAGACTTTTATTATGGAACTCCAGGAGTATTTATACATGGTTTAAAACTTAGCTAAAGCCGAGGTTCTATTTCATGTGCATTAAAAATTAGAAATAAAAATATTAAGACTAATATAAATATATATAAATAAATTAAAGGTTTTATCTCTGTCGTAAGTGATAATGATAGTTGCACAAAAATATAAATAACTAATGGAAAAAATTACAAATGTACTTCGCCTTTTAGTTATACAATAGAACTAACATTGGTGTTCATGTTTCATTCAAGCAAATACGTCTAGGAATTTTTCTATATTGTTAAAACTATATTATATATATTATACGGATTTTATATTACATAGCTCTACTCCATATATCTCAATAGTATAGTAATAATCATAAATATTAGGTAAAATAATTAATATTAGGCTGAGTTCAAATACAGTCATATCCCACAAATACTTGTAAATAGATAAATTATGAAATAATTTAAAAATTAAGTAATTTCTGGTTATATCCAAACTTACCCCAGGTGCTGGTAAAGGTTTCCAAGGCAATTTCTTTGATTTGGGGATAGTTTTGCTAAATTATATTGCATAGATGTTCCCCAAAAGAAAAGTATCTAAATATAAAAAAAAAATATTTTCAACAAGCATATATACATTAAAACGACATATACGATAAGACGATTTCCAGAAAAACAGACTAGAAACGCGTGTTATGGGGAAAATCGTTATATGCGGAATAGTAAAAATATTAGCATTTTCTCAATATCAATCGAGGACATTAGGACTATTAAAAACTACTTGTTACTAACTGACTTACTATTTCAAGAGAGACAACTCAGTGGTTAACCCACTATCTATTATTATAATAATGGGCCGAAAATCGAAAATGAAAATTTTTGCACATCTTCACGTTTCAGAAGTTTCTGAACATTTTGAAATTTTTCAGAAAGAATGAATCTGTGTGTGTGTGTTTTGTGTGTCCGTAGTTTTTCGTCCACGTTTTCGGGCGCACGGTCAACCGAGTTGAGTAGTTCAAAAAACATTCGATTCCTATTGAGAGGGAGATATGCCGATTAGTTTTTGGCAAAGGCAGGTCCTGCCAATTCGGAGATACAGAGCTAAATGTACCAAAAATGGCAGTTTTGAGATTATCCGATTTGAATGAGTCAAAAAACTTTCTGATTACGTTGACAAAACATTTGCTTTTGGAAACAATTTTTTTATGTCATTTTTTTTCCAAAAGAATTTTTTTTTGTATATAGACAATAATTCAGATTTTAATTTTAGTTCTGACTAAAGTTCTAAAGTTCTAAAGCTCACTTATATATGAATAATTTTAACTTTGCAATTCAGTATATAATTCTTATAAATATTAGAAAATGTTCCGGTATTTATAACAATCTATTTGAAAACATTTAATATCCCTCGAACATTTCGTTATGATACTGTAAGTTCCAGCAATTTGCCTTGAGACACGATGCCGTACACCACTAGTTTCCTTATCTATGGGTATTCTCGTATGTGTTGCGATTATCTACATATATATAAAAATAAGTCGGGTTTTCCTTCCTGACGATTTAACTCCAGAACGCACAAACCGATTTCGACAATTTTGCATTCTTTGGAAAGGTCTCGGGCTCCGCAAGGTTTATAGCTAAATTAGTGGTGCATGGCATCGTGCCATTTAGAAAATCATTGTTTTTCACATGGGCAGTTACACGTTGCCTGTTCACGAGTTGGAAAACCGATTTGTTTGTGTTAACGTCAGACCAAAAAACAAAAAATGTGGTTTACCAAAGAGCACTTCAATGAAACGGATAATTTGCGGATGCACTTTTATTTACTTAGAAAAGTTCAACTAAAAAACATTTCATTTTTGTAATTCAAATAAATTTATTACTGTTGTGCAATAAAATCAATTTTTTCCTTTTCAAACATAAAACCAACAAAAAATTTCTTCATCTTTCTCACGAAACCATCTGGTGGCGAAACGAAGTTCGTCGAGTTTGCTAGTACTATATATGTATATCTATTAGTTATGTGTGTATGTTGCAGCAATGCCTCCGAAAGGCCATTTTAACTTAACATCTTATCTAGTATCTTACTGCTTGATATAGACCCGGAATTAAAGACTGCTAGCCCACGTTCTTTATCACTACTCTACGGCGGGTATTAAATAAACATAATTAAATTTAGATAAATTTTTTTCTTAATAACCATATTTGCAATGCACATGATATGATGATATATTACTCCCGCAGCCAGTGCAGGAAAGTAAGAGCTCGACCTCGGTCCTTCATTCATATGGCAGCCGAGCCGAGCCGAACCGAAAGCGCTCTCGGGTAATATTTGCCATTGTCCAGGGCTGCTTTAATAGATATCATTAAATCCATCTCGGCGTGAGAACACCATTGTCATGATAGGCACATAATGATCATTATATACATAATGAATTAAATTCACATTCAGATTTTTTTGTATATTACATTGTGATTGTTTTACAATAATACTAGGAAACTAGCTGTAAGTGGAATTCTGTCTTAAGGCAATTAGGGCATCGTGCCTTGGCAAATTGCTGGAACTTCCCGTAACAAAAATTATTATTATTTTTTAAAACGATTAACATTTTTGAAAAAAAATTACTTTGAAAAAATAAGATTTTTGAGAAACTATAAATTGGACAAAAAATTAGTCTTTTTTGAAAAAAAAAAAATTAAAAAAAAAAATTTTTTTTAAAAAAAAAATTTTTTTTTTTTGAAAAAAAATTTTTTTCTTTATTTTGACATATTGTGGAAGATCTGAACTTTTTTCAAAGCAATCGTACTGCTTTAACTACATAGGGACAAAATATAAAGCGCGTAAGCGCCGCGTCGCTGTCTAACGCATAAGCATTGGTACGGAACCGATAGGAATGTTAACAAAATGTATACTTATTGTTAAAATCTCTATAAAATGTCTGATAATTTGATGTGCATATGTCTAATGATCATTTTTGACCGTCAAATGGCTCATTTTTTTACTTTTTCCTCTATATCTCCGAAACCGCTGGACCTACCTTCATGAAAGTTGTATCGATTCTTCATCTTGTCAATACAAATAAAATTTTTTTGAATTATTAAAATCGGACGCTCCGTTCTCTTAAAAACTGAGTTACCGTTTTCGGAACTTTTTGCCCCGTATCTTCGGAACGGCTTGACCTGCCTTTGCCAAAAACTAATCAGCACGTCTCCTTATCAATACGGATCGAATGTTTTTTTGAATTATTCAAATTGGTTGATCCGTGTACCCGAAATCGTCGACGAAAATTTGTATCCGCACATACATACACACACATACATACATACACACACACATACACACACACATACACACACACATACACACACACACACACACACACACACACACACACATACATCCATTTTTTCTAAGGTATGCCAAAATGTTCAGAAACCTCTGAAACGTAAAGATATATAAAAATTTTCATTTTCGATTTTTTTGCGATTACTATAACTTACCCTACGGGAAGTTAATAAGTTACTCAAACAGGATTATTAAAACATGTACGTGAATTCACCCAGAAAGATAAACTTGATGCTTTTTATACGAGATTTATAATAATACCTTCTAATGATGTTACTATTTGTGAGAAATTTTGTAAAATCTGAGAGAGGTAGGGGTTAATATAAAATTAATTTATCATAAAATTTTGGTTTGCGTTATTATTATCGACTAATTTTAAATTTTGTATATTTTATTAACTTCCCGTAGGGTAAGTTATTGTAATCGTCCAAAAATCGAAAATGAAAATGTTTACATATATTTACGTATTAAAGGTTTCTGAACATGTTGGCATACCTTAGAAAAAATGGATGTGTGTTTGTATGTGTGGATACTCTTTTTCGTCGGCAATTTCGGGCTTACGGATCAACCGATATGAATGGTTTAAAATGCAATCGATTTCTTTTGATAGGAAAACGTGCTGATTAGGTTTTGGAGAAGGTAGGTCCAGCCATTTCGGGGATACGAAGCAAAGAGCGCAGAAAATAGAATTCGAGTTTTGAGAATACTGAGCATCCGATTTGAATGATTTAAAAAACATTCATCTTGTAATGATGAGGAGAAGAGGTGATTAGTTTTTCTCAAAGACAGATCCAGCTGTCTCAGAGATACAGAGCTAAATATGCAAAAATGGCAGTTTGGAGAGAACGAAGCATCCGATTTGAATGATTCGGAAAACCTTTTGCTTGTATTGACAAAACGATTATGTTTGGGAAAAGCAAAAAAAAATTTTTTTGTTTCATTTTTTTTTTAATTTTCAAAAAAAAAAAAAATTGAATATCGAAAATAATTTGGAATTGAATTTTAATTTTAGCTAAACCTTTAATGCTCACTTATATACTTGAGGTAAATAATTTTTACTTTGCAATTCAGTTTATATAATTCTTATAAATATGAGATAAGGCTCTTCATTCTAACTTCGCTAGTTCCAGCAATTTACCTTAAGGCACGATGCCATGCACCACTAGTTTCAATCTTTGTTAAGGTGCAACCATTTTTGTGATTGCTAAATGGCTTAAATATTTATCTTGATCAATGTAAAAAAATCACACTTGGGGTTAGTTGAAACAAAATCTCGGGGCTAGTTGTAACATACAAGAATCGTATACAGATTCAAGTAAATTGGGAGGAATGAACAGTTTGCCCATGTAAATTGTGTTACATGAGACACTATATCTTTTATTTGTACTATGTATCTCTATAATTCTTTAGAGACTTTTACGATTCCATAATAAATTAATAATGTATCTAATTAATCCAATTAATTAAATAATTTATTTTTCGATGCGGGTCTGGTGCATCATCAAAAAACCGTCGAGAATCCCTCGCAATGCAATGATGCCGATACCGTGGGAGAAGACAATGTGTCGTTTATCGTCGATAAACTGTGAAAACGACATTGACGAAACTCGAATCGAATGGAAATTGCCAGTTATGTGAAAAGATTTTATTAAACAACAAATTAGATACTGCAAATTTTTATATTATAACAGCTAGCAGAACTACGCGCTGTTTGCTATTGTACATCATAACCTTTGAGTGGGCAACATAGCGCCTAACCATTTTCTATTTTATATGTAGGCTATATATCTTTTTATATATAAAGTTGGTGTCACGTTGTTTGGTAGCGATGGACGCCTAAAAAACTGAACAGATTTAAAATTTGTTTTGCTCACTTTGAGCATTCAGATACAACTTAGGCGGTAGGCTATATTAAAAATCTCAATTTATACTCGAAATAAATATTTTTTGGTAATTTCAATAATTTTTGACAAGTTATATATTATTATATATTTTGCCACATAAAAACAAAATTCCAGATCATTTTTTTAATAAGTAGAAATATTTTTTTGTATTGATAAATAATTTAGTAAAGTAAACCCAAATGCGACATGCATAAGTTTAAAAAAGTAATGTATGTATATGCAATTTTTGACTTATTGCGTTTGCATCTGCCAAGCACATATACTAATGACTGCATCTTATATTATTTTAATTTCTGGCACATCTCAGCAGCTTTTCGGCAATGATAATGTAGACATTACATTTTTCTTTTATATTATATTTTAATATTATCTAGGCCCATAATTCCAGCTAAATTCAAATTTCAAGTGAATTGACATTTTAGCAGATGACAGTTCAAATGTTTTCAATGATAAGTGGTTTTTGTAATTTTTGCCATTTATTTCTACAATATTACTATAGTTTTATCGTTCATTAAAATCTTAAAAATTTCCTTTGACAAACTATAAAAAAATGATCAAAATCTGAATAGCCGTTTAGGAGAAGTACTAAATCATACACCTGTACAGAAGACTTTTATATACAAGATATATATTCGAATTAATTGGATATCTACAATCTCAAGTAGAATTTAATATTATACTGCTTGTTATCGATCCTGCGGAGGTTGGCATCCAACCCGAGACTTGTTCGTTCTTATCCATTACACCACGACGAGCTCATTTAACAATTTCTATTGCATGATATGAAAAGCAGATGCTTCAAGGACTATTACAAAACTGATGAAAATACTTCTCAAGGTGTATCATCAACCGATAAAAATTAATTTATCGTTTGGCATTCGTATTTACAAATAGTCCTTTTAACGTTTGCAGAAAATCCACGAAGAAATGTGTAATCGTGTATTAGACGATGGTTCTGCATGATTTAAACATAAAGAAGAAAAGATTGATTGATCTGATGGAGTTGAATTTATTTCGAAATTGATTGCATCGTGTTTTATGAACGCATCAGGATAATTGATAAATTATATTAAAGAGAAATCAACGACGGTAAAATTATAAATGTTGGGATACGATTCATTCTTTCTTTTCATTTGCAACAAAAACTACAAATTGTTTTACTTTGGGCATTCAACTATTATGATGATGCATTTAATTATAATTTTTTAAATAAAATATTTTATTAAATTTCACAATGTATAATCGATTTAAAAACTGTATTTGTATATAGCGTTATTGTGAAAAAAATGTTTTAGATCGTCATTGAATCCATACATCTTACGTTTTTTTAAACACCTATAACCAAACGCTCTACTTTTAATTGCTCAATATTTATATTTACATATTCCGCATTTTTGTGTCGATAGTAGATCGGTGAAATAATTATGTTAATTCAAGAGTACAATCTAGTTAATCATTGAATAACAAATCATTATACAGATCAACTATGTCAAAACAAGCATTTCGCTGTCAATAAATTATCTGGCAGTATGTGTTAATTTAATTCGAATTATTTGAAACATAGTAAATGGATCAGCATGGTCACTTCTCACAGGCCTATAATATATTTAAGGAGTTTGTTTTGACTGTCAATCACAAGAAGATATTGTAAATTGAAAATTATTGAAAATTTTGCACTGGCGTCAAAAACTTGAAAAGTCATAAAAACAGAATCGAGATATACCTCTGTGAACTTTTTTGGCTCCGTACAATTTGCCCACTTTTAAATATTAATACTTATAATATACTGGGAAAATTATAATAACTTATAATATACTGGGAAAATTTTATAACAATTATTAGACAATTAACTCTAAATAATTTGGACTAACTAAATTTTGAGATTGAATCATTGCAAAGTCAAATAGTTTGTTGCAGTAGTTTCATTGATACCTTTATGGAAAATTTGTCAAGAAATGGACAAAAGCGCCCTGTTGTGGTAATAATTAGTAGAAATAAATGTGAAAAGTAGATTTCTCCGTTCCAAAAACCCTCGCACACATATTTGGCCAGTAATAGATATTTTCTACCAAGTAGCATTAGTAGAAAATTGCTGTATTGAAAATTTCCTTGGTTCAATATTCACTTTCCTGCTTTTGTTCTTCGGCAAAGTTTCTTAAAATAACCTATAAAACCAGAAAAAATGGCCAAAAAAATTAACCTGCCGTTAGCTCGATAATACTGGCTAGGGCCAGTTTTAGGATAAGATAGAAATGTTATGGTAATGTGCTGTATTAGTAAGGTGACCATATTTTTTTAAGTCTTTAGGTTCGCTAACCCTGGACCGGGGAATGGGGGGAGGGGAGGTACGTTAAATAGCTTAAATATGATGGTAAAATATCAAATACTTTATTAAAATAAAAATCCATTTTTTAAATGAAGTTTTTTTAAGCATTGCTGACTGTTAAAATATAAAATATCTTACAATTTTGGATGTATATATTTTCTTCACTTTTGAGTCTTATACAAAATTTTATTCAATTTGCTTCATGATTAACTTGATAAAAAATTACTACTTGTGGCCGGTAGTCAAAAAGTCCGTTTTTATAATTTCTGCTAAATTTCGTAAAATTGAAATTGAAATTATTAATGTGAGAAACTATTTTAACCCGTTTTTGGAATTTTGTAATCGCCAATTTTCTCACTGATAACGTATTGATTTATTCTCCTTTTAACGTATTAATATGCATATTACAATTGTAACATAATATATATCATTTTCGAATATTTGATGAATAGTTGAAATTTTACCATTAAATAATTGCAAAAAATTTAGTTTAGAACCTATGTTATTCGGAAACCCGGGACAATCCGAGACAAAAGATCTAGATCCGAGACAAATATTGTAAAAACCCAGGACACAAGGTGGAAATCCAGGACGTAGGTTACCCTAACAGTAGGGGTCTATGATCGAATGAGTTGGTAGCCCCAAGCTGTCAAAAAGCTATGCATTTTCTGTGCAATCAGGCGTTTTAAACATAGAATCTAACCCCCAAAACGCACAATTATCAAATAACAATTTTATTATAAGTGAAACTTTTTAATGTCTCATTGATAACACGTGCGTGAATTTAGGTTTTATGAGTACAACACTCGATAGCACAGCAAATACATAGCTTTTTGACTCTTTATGACTACCATACGATTTATAGACCAGTAACATAGCATTACCATAACATTTCTAGCTTATCGAAAAATTAACCCCTATGTTTCTACACATATTTGACGTACAACACAGATTTAATCCGACTTTGCGACATAGACTGATTTTTATTTAGAGGCTGCAAAAACTTGCACAATGTAGGCATGTAATAAGTGCTTTTAGCCTATGTACATATGGAGTGTATAAAAGTCCTATGATATTGTGTCTAAAGGGGGCACATCCACATCAAAAACAATCGACGGCAGCGCTTACAATCGCAGTATTGTTACAATGGCATTTCAAATGTGCAACAATCTGGAACATCCGTAAATAATACTTAGAATTATTAGAGAACAATGCTATTACACATTGTACCGATGAAGGTCTCTCGCCTGGGTATCGAACGGCGATACATTATGCAGACGAGAGAGCTACGAGGGCGCTTAATAAAAGATCGTCTTAAACAGTCAGTGGCGTTCGAAGAGTTTTACTTTTTACACACCTGGTTAGTGTTCACATAAATTTTTTAACGTCCTGAAGGAGAAGTTTGCGTTTTCTCCAGTAAATCCATTGCTGATTTCATGTTTTCTTCATGTCATTCGGAATCGTCAGTAGCATAAAATGCAATACAGGGTGTTTCAGAATTTAACGTCTAGCCGGAATGGGGTGCTATTCACAGTTTAACAAAAAGGCTTAATTCTTGAAAATTGGGGCAATAGTGCCATTATATTTTGGACTAGGATTGTGGTCCTATAAATGTTATTCGGTTCTAAAGTTAAAATGAACAAAAATTATAATTAGTAATTGTAATGACCGAACTTTTAAGCCTCACTCTATTTATTTTCAGTAAGTCCTGTCTACGAACAACGAGTATGTATGTATATAATTAATTATTCACATACAAAACTTTCATTTATGAATAGTGTTCGTCTTCATTCAAAGTGTTTGAATAAATAAAAGAGCACCCACATGGACGAGTGGATTTGAGACTCCTAAACAAAGAGACCCCGTCGAAGTCGTTTTGCTTTCGACATGAGTGCTTTTGCATACGGGCAAAACATAATAATAAAGAATTTCAGCACGTTCATTATAAATCATATGTAATGACATATGACTTGTCTTAAATGATTTTAGCAGCAATCATTCATGTCGACGCCACGAACATTCTGTTTGTTTTCGGATAACTAAATATTAAATAATTACTGCATTTTCAATAGTAGACGTTGACGTTGACGTTGAGGACTCATTCACATTGGTAAACGACGAGAAAAAGTGTTTTGAACACCTGATTTAGCTGCTTTTTTGGCTTTGTTTTAGAGGAGGCGTCGACGAAAGCTCTCACACGTATATACAGGGTGTCCCAAGATATCAATTCTCAAAAAGCAATCAAAGTGTGGTGAAGTGTCAATTATCATAAATCATTATAAACATTTGGACAATTTTAAGGACCCTAGTAAAGTGTCAGTGAATAACTTAATAATATGTCCATAGCCATTATCATTCGCTTCAATCAATCTATATAACTATATATAACTTTTCAAACATTATAATATTATTATAAGCAATGGTATAAAATTAGGATTAAGTTATGTTGAAAAATATTCAAAATTAATTCCGCATAATTTTTCAAGTCCGGGGGCATGTTAACGCCTTACTCAACCCTGGTCTAATTATATATTTTATTACCTTTAGACAGGATAGCAATAATAAACCCTCATCCCTTATTATATAATTTAGAACTATTAAATAATCCTTTTCATTGTCATGCATCCTGTCCCTAAATCTATCATCATACCATTAATCCATTTTTCTAAGAATATTAATCACGTATCATGGAATCACCGGTTAATACCTGATTGGTCAAAAATGTAATGGGACGTGATTGAACCCACAAAAACGAACCAATCAAAAAAATCATATAAAATTGTAAAATCTTTATAATTTAGTAATAACTCAAATTTCATATAACTAACATTCAGTCTTAAATCAACATTCAAAGCAATATCATCATTTTTAAAAACAATTTAATCTTTTTCAAATAATAATTTTTGGTACGGAAAGTTTCAGCAATTTGCCTTAAGGTTAGATGTCATACACTAGTCATACACTAGTTTGAAACAATTTTAAAAACTGATGATGTGGCCTATCTTTTGATAGCGATGTCGCCCGATTTAAGGCGGCTAATCAGCCATCATGTATGATATATTACATCCATGAAAGGGAACTTTATGTTTTCGTCTTAAAATCCGATTTGCTAATTTTATGTTTTCTCGACGTTTCAAGTCATTCTGAATCATATGAGACCAAAACTTGAAACATTATGTGTATATGTAGTTTCCTTCAGGAACTTAAAAAATTAAATAGTCTCATAAGAACAATTATATTTTACTATCGCTTCGGCTATACATGAATGCTATACAATTTCGAAATCAATCTTATAAAATATTGGTAATTATAAAATATGTGTAATTAACAAATTGATGCAACACCTTCTTCATCATCTTCTTCTTCTTCGAGATCGTTACGGTTCGATATGCACGTTTATTGAACTAGGTAAATTGCAGAATAATTCCGCGTAATATGACTTTTATCATCATTATATTATACAACCGTCTGTGTGAAAATGATATAAATGGAAAATGTTGAAATTCTACGGCTTTTAAAGACTTTACCTTACGCACTACCATGATAAAAAGACGATCCGAAGGGCCTTGGCCTACCGACCTACCGGTTCGTCTTAGTAATGGAATTTGTTCAATTACTTGTTTGAATGCTATTTAATTTATTTATTTATGTTTTAATTAACTTATTTAAAAATATGTTTTATTTATGGTAAAGCGGGGCCCTACCATACTTGTCCAATTTGACTTTGATACTGTGAAAATCAAACGAACAACGTCATAATCAGTACAAACTAGTGGTGTATGGCATCGCGCCTTAAAGCAAATTGCTGGAACTTCCGATATCTTCAAAAAATATAAAATGTTAAATTAAAGGTAAATGTACAATAAATGGCAGATTTTGAGAGAATTAAGCATCCGATTTGAATGATTCAAAATACTTCATGGTTGTGTTGACAAAACAATTGCTTTTGAAAAAAAATATCACTTATATACTTTTAATGAATAATTTTAACTTTGTAATTCATTTTATATAATACTTATAAATGTTACACAATGTTACAGTATTTATAATAATCTATTTGAAAACATTTAATATTCCTACAACATTTCGTTACGGTACGGGAAGTTCCGGCAATTTGCCTTAAGGCACGATGCTATATATCACTAGTTTGTATTTGAGATATTAGTGGTGGACCTTTAAGCCCCGTTCTACCTAATTTACTCCTCAAATTAATTTGATCACTCTCTTATTACTCTCTTATTGTGAAAGTATTACTCTTCTCTATAAGCATATATGGAAATCTATTTGGCGATTAATTCGGCAACATTAGCTTTTGATTAATGTTTTAGTTCTAATCACCGAAATGAATCTAAACGAAAATATTCAATTACATTATGTACGTTCTGTTATCCCTATAATTGGATTTTAAACGATTTGATTTTTAAGGTTAGTCGAGAAACTACAAACACGTCGTTTTCATCTATGTAAGTAATTAATCAAAATTTAAAAGATCGTCGATTACGTAAGAGAAAACAATCAAATATTCTAATACACACGTAAAATGTGTGTGTTTTGAATGGTTTCATTAGCATATAGCACTAATAGACATATATAAAATCGTAAAACTAGCCAAATTAAGCAGTAAAGTTGTGATTATGCGAAATTTTAAGAAACGCTTATGCAATTTTGTATATTGCCTGTGATTATGATGAATTTATAATTTCCGTTGTAAAAATAGTTTTTTCTAAATTACTACCTTAATCTCTTTTATATTTATTCGCGATATATTTATTTACTATGTGCCATTTATATCCAGTTTTTATTAATTTATTAATTTTTGATAAATGTTTTTTCTAAATTACTACCTTAATCTCTTTTATATTTATTCGCGATATATTTATTTACTATGTGCCATTTATATCCAATTTTTATTAATTTATTAATTTTTGATAAATTTGTTCAATTTTAGCCTGTGTACCTGAAACGTTTGACACCAAAATTGGATAAAATATGTATGATAAGATACAGTTACATATTTCATTTTGCAAGTCTTGATTTTTGTAAAATAATTCTGTTGATTTTGATTTACACGACTATTTAATAATAAGTTTCATCTAAAACAAAGCTGTTTTAGTGAAATATTCTTGTCTCACATAAAATGTTTTGGTGCATCCTTTGACAATGATTCATAATATCTAGCTTGTTCTGCTATTTTGTTGATGATAGAACTCATTGAAACATTTATCATGAAACTCTGTTCAATTATTACTAACCTTTATTATTTTATTCTTACTGATTGACAACTTAATGAACAAACTATAAATTACCCGACATCGATACAAATCTTTTAATTTACCTTCTATGTTGTTTCAAAACATTTAGTTTCGTATATAAGTAATATAAGCTCATTTCTATAATATGTTTAGACCGAATGAATTTGCATAAAATCAATTTACTTTTGAATTTGAACCTTATGAAAAGAGTTCACTGCAAAAATAGATATGACTACATAAATGAAGAACTAGAATTGTTAGGTTAGAAGACACTTGGAAATTCTTGAGATTTTTGAGCAACTTGAAAATAATAATACATTTTATTGCTAAAAATAATTCCAATAATTTACCTCTTCTCATTACACATACGTGCAAATTGCTGGAACTTCTAGTTTCTAGATTCGAGGATTATTAAATGTTTTCAAACAGATTATTATAAATATGTACTGTAACTTATATATTTAAATATTTAAAATGAAGGACATTGTATAATATTTTTAAAAATTATATAAATTGGATTGCAAAGTTAATTTTTTTTATTTGAAGTATATAATTGAGCTTCAGAGCTTTAGCAAGCATTAGAATTAAAATTCAAATTATTTTAGATACTTAAAAAAAAGTTGGAAACTAAAAAAAAAATGTAGGAAGTTTTTTGAATTATTCAGCATCCCAGCTTATTTATCTCGAAAATTGCAATTTTTTGCACATGTAGCTTTGTATCTCCAAAATGGCCGGACCTGCCTTTGCCAAAATCTAATCACCACTTCTCCGCATCATTACGAATTGAATGTTTTTTGGATCATTCAAATTGAATTCTCCGTTCTCTTAAAAACTTAAACTCACTCATTTTTATTTTCTGCACTCTTTGCTCCGTGTCTCTGAAACAGCTGGAACGCCTTTGCCAAAAACTAATCTGCACATCTCCTTATCTATAGGAATAGAATGTTGTTTGAACTATTGAAATCGGTTTATCCGTGCGCCCGAGAACGTGGAATTTTTTTTTTTTAAATATTGAAAAATCATCGCATAATTAAATCGTGTGCCTTTGTTCTAACATAATACTATGATTTGTAACGTCGTCCGTTTGGCGCACGGTAGCGTTCTCAATTAGCACAGAGGGGCCTCAAGGCTGGGAAACAAGATACAAGACAAATCTTCGCCGTCCGAGTCTAAGTCGAGATTCGAGAGATCGAGAGATCGAGAGATCGAGCTTCTTCATCCGATGCAGATATTCCGAACGCCATTCTTTCTTTGCTTTAATAAAAATCAAGTACATATTATACACTATTATACCTGAATATGTGTTTGTGACCCGAACCATGGGAGAACTAGCAAATTGTGTCATCGCCAACGACCGTGGAATTGTCGAATTTTAAGAGATAGACGAATTAAATTTAATCATACGTTGCGGGAGGATTGATCATATGCTTTAATTAATTAACTAACTAGTGTGTGAACAGAGTTTTTGCCGTAAATCGTCGTTTTCACAAAAAAACGGCTGGACCGATTTCAAAAATTTAACAGCCATTCGATGTATCTCGATGAGAACTAGCGTTTATCAATTTTGCGCGTCGATCACCCAAGCCGTTTTTTGTAAATAACAGAGAAGTGAAATTTTTTTTCCATGTTTTAGCTCGCAATTCGGAATCGAAAAACCGTTCGAAAGATATTGGTTGGGAATCGTGCTGATTAGATTTTAGTAAAAATCGGCCGGGCCGTTTTCTTGTACATAACGAAGTGTTAAAAAAAAAATTTCGACTATTTTTATGATTTTTTTTACGGTAAATACCATAGTCTTATAGATCATACTAAAATATTATTATTGAATCCGATGGGAATAGAATTATTGGTGAAAAGGTAGAGAGTTAGACAGGTGAATAGGAAGACAGATAGACAGATTGGCAGGTAAAAAATTTAAATATGAGGCAGATAAACTGATAGAGTAATTGATAGATAGATAGATAGACTAACAAACAAGTAGACAGGTAAACAGGTGGATACAAACAGGTAAACAGGTACAAAAGTTGAAAATTTGGCAAAATATCTAAAAAACGCCAAGTAACCACAAAATTAACAAATAAGATTTTCTTCTTCAGAAAGTCAATTATTATACCCTCGCGAGCAATTTGGGACATCTATTTTCTTGAGCAAGCTTTGAACAGAGTCCATGTATATTCTCGTGGGTAAATACAACTTAATGACAATTCTGAAGATGTGTGATTTCTCATACGATCAAGCTGATAGTAAATTGAAAACTCACATCTGACAAATGCAACACATGATATAACGAATTACATTGACAACGTCAACGACTTGGAACTAATCGCGTTCCTTGCCGGTTGCACAATACATATTAACACACAACTAAAGAGATGAAGATATTTGACAATGGTAAATATTTAGTAACTTCCCATAGGGTAAGTTATAGTAATCGTAAAAAAAAATCGAAAATGAAAAATTTTATATATCTTTACGTTTCAGAGGTTTCTGAACATTTTGGCATACCTTAGAAAAAATGAATGTGTGTTGTGTTCGGATACACATTTTCGTCGACGATTTCGGGAACACGGTTCAACCGATTTGAATTATTCAAAAAACATTTGATTTCTATTGATAAGAAGACGTGCTGGTTAATTTTTGGACAAGACAGCCGTTTCTAACTTTATTCAAAGTTTTCAAAAAATTTTAAAAAGGTTTTTGAAAAATTCAATTTTTTGTACCGAAAGTTTCAGCAATTTGCCTTAAGGCACGATGCTATGAACCACTAGTTTTTATTTGGCTATGGATTCAAATTCAAAATTCTCGAAAATCTAATCTTTTCCAAAGTTTTCAAAAACGTTTAAAGGTTTTTTAAAAATTTCAATTTTTGGTACGGAAAGTTGTTTTAAGGCACAATGTCATACACCACTATTTTATCTATTTGGCTATTGATCAATCGATCATTAAGCATTTTACATATTGCTCAAGATTTGAGCATTTACTGGGGAAAACGTTACTTTTCTCCTAGAGCTTCAGATACATTAGTTTCCTTGGTCTCTCATGACTTCTACATTCCTAAAGGATATGTTCTAATGTTTCTGGTTCTTCTTCACATTGGCAAGTATAGTTTTGCAGCATTCCTATCTTCCAATGCTTACCCAATTCTGTTAGTGAGGTAATAATTCATAAATTTTATTTATGTTCAACTGCATCCATTGACATTGATTAATTTTTTTTAGCTGTTTTCTATGGGACACTTGTCAATTAATATTATGCACGCCAGTTTTAAGCTCAATCTTCGTGATCACGAAGCCAGGCGCTCAGCACAGCGCTACGGACCCCCACGTTAGAGTATTGTATATATCCAGAATCGTGCATTGCATTACAATATGATATATAAATAAAACATATAGATGAACCATGGTATAATTTGCTTTGCTCGTTCTTTTATAATTGGCGTGCATGATTAGATTAAATTACCGATATGCCCATCAGTGAAATTAATTACACGCATGATAATTCGTGTGGTAATATCATATTGTATATCGCTGCCTGTCGTGATAATTTATTTCGCCTCCGAAAATAAAGAAAGAACTAATCGCAAGACTAAGGTTATGTGATCGTTTGACGGTTTGGCCCCGATGGCAGGTGATCGTCTGAGATTGCATTCCACATGTAACTATTACGTGTGACGTTTATGGGAACAATATTGAAATTGTGTAATGATAATCATTTAGATATATTCATAGAAACGTCTTCACGAGTATCGCACCTTCACTAATAGTTGAAGAGCTAGAAACTTACGTAGAATCATAATAGTTTTATTTGTTAATATTATTATTTGACCAGCGATCAGATCTTTAGGATCCTATAAAGTGTTCTGATGATTTGATCTAACTACGTCGGTTTTATAGATGGCAATGCAAACTGTTCACCTACACCTATGTTATGAGTTTGATTATTACAATTTCTGTAATACCGATGAATTTTTTATTGATTCTGCAGTGTCTGGTGAAGGCTATTTTCACTTGGAAACATATCTATATTTTCAAGTGAAAAGCAATGTTATTACTGCTAAATATTATTCTGCTCAAGGAGGGTATCGAACCTGGGACCGCAGGATACAAATACTATAGCTCTAACCACTAACTGACGGTCGAGCCCGTATGACATTTTATAATAAAACTAGTTGTAAGTGGAATTCTGTCTTAAGGCAATTAAGGCATGGTGCCTTAAGGCAAATTGCTGGAACTTCCCGTACCAAAAATTATTATTTTTTTAAATGCGATTAACATTTTTGAAAAAATTTTACTTCGAAAAAATTAGATTTTTGAGAAACAAAAAAAAAATTGTTTGAAAAAAAGATTTCTTTATTTTGGCATAGTTTGGAAATTCTGAACTTTTTTTCAAAGCAATCGTACTGCTTTAACTGCATAGAGACGAAATGTCAAAGCGCGCAAGCGCCGCGTCGCCGTCTAATGGATAAACATTGGTACGGAACCCATAGGAATGTAAACAAAATTCATACTTATTGTAAAAATCTCTATAAAATATCTGATAATTTGATGTGCATATGTCTAATGATCATTTTTGACCGCCAAATGGCTTTTTGTTTTACTTTTTTTATTAGATCTCTAAAACCGCTTGACCTGCCTTCATGAAAATTTGATCAATTCTTCATCTTGTCCATACAAGTAAAATGTTTTCTGAATTTTTAAAATCAGACGCTCCGTTCTCTTAAAAACCGTGTTACCGTTTTTGGCACTTTTTGCCCCGTATTTTCGGAACGGCTAGACCTGCCTCCACCAAAAACTAATCAGCAGGTCTCCTTATCAGTACGAATCGAATGTTTTTTAAATTATTTAAATCGGTTGATCGGTGTTCTCGAAATCATCGACGAAAATTTGTACCCGAACACACACACACGCACACACACATACATCCATTTTTTCTAAGGTATGCCAAAATATTCAGAAACCCTTGAAACATCGAAAAATGCAAAAATTTTCATTTTCGATTTTTTTGCGATTACTATCACTTACCCTACGGGAAGTTAATTACTATATTCAGAAAGCATGTTTGTCCATTTATTTTAAATTTTTTTGCTTTTGCACAAAAATCGATAAATATTTAACTTTCACATAATGCAAATTTAAAATTTGGAATATATG
The DNA here is from genome assembly GCF_003426905.1 of Ctenocephalides felis. NCBI lineage: Eukaryota > Metazoa > Arthropoda > Insecta > Siphonaptera > Pulicidae > Ctenocephalides > Ctenocephalides felis. The sequence goes on from NW_020538040.1 coordinate 183,985,539, forward strand.
TCTTAATAATTGGAAAATAAAAGCACCTAGACACACCAATTTTAGACAAAAAACTGTTAAATTAAATTTGATGATACATAAAACAATTGTTGTGAATTGTACTGAACTATTCCATAGCTTAAAATTCACTTTTGGGCTCTAGTTCCTTGAAATGACCCAAAGAACCGCAAAGTGCTCCTGTGAATATTTTCGGCTCCATACAATTTGACCCGTCCTAATATAATATAGGTACCTCCTGAAAGTTTTGATTTTTATTTAGAAACAAAAAAAAAGTATGAAATATACAATTTTGTGTCAATGATTGTACGTTTATTAATTTTTATAAATAAGAGTATAAATAAATTATAGTATTGACCGTTATATTATGACAAATATATATTGTAGAATCCTTTTAATACGATCATTTCTTATATGAAAAAAAATTCTTGCATAATACGCCATCTAAGGCGGTTTCTGCAAATTGTCCCTTTCGTCAGTTCTCTGGAAAATCGTCTAAACGGGTTTATTCAATTATATTGCCCCATGGGCTCCTCGTCTAGATTGCTCCAAGGCGACTAGATATCGTATCCGTATTATGTACCTACAATTTGTTGTTATTGTGCTCCGGGCCGAAGAACGATTCGATTGAACGATTGCATGGAACGGAAAACATGTAGTTGCATATAAGGGACGTCAAAGTAGCAAGGACAATTCTTTGACGATTCACCGATATCATGATACTAAAGATAGGAAGATAGGAAAACCTGCTTACATTGTACGACAACTTTTCATTGAAAAGTTGTGATTTATAGAGGTTATGGATAGTACAATTGTCATTTTATGACAATTTCCATCACGATACCGTTATCAATCACAATAACCCTGAATTGAACCCATATTAGACCAACAGCTATTAGATGATTGAAGAAGAAGCATTCAATGGATCTATTGGAGTAGAATAGAGTAACCTACTACCTAGATCATAAATGATCCTAAGCGAAAGAAGTTTTTCGGGGGCAGTGCTGTTGTGAAGTAGAATCTATTACGATAGCATTATTAGTCACAATAACCCTGAAATGAACCCATATTAGACCATCAGCTATTAGATGATTGAAGAAGAAGCATCTGATGGATCTATTGGAGCAAAAAAGAGTAACCTATACCTAGATCATAAATGATTTCAAGTGAAATTAGCTTTTCGGGGGTATTGTTTTTGTGAAGTTGAATCCATCACAATAGCATTATCAATCACATTAACCCTAAATTGAACTCATATTACACCATCAGCGATTAGAAGATTGAAGAAGAAGCATCCAAGCATCCGATGGATCTATTGGAGTAAAATAGAGTAACCTACTACCTAGATCATAGATGATCTCAAGTGAAAATACCCTACTATTAGATATATACCTAATATAATCAACAACGACAAAGAGGAGATTGGGATAAATAAATAAATAGTTTCAAGATTAAAGTTGCTGTGCTATTAATTTTTGCAAGTTTCTTTCAAAATCCTTAAATTAATAAATAAATCTATGACAAAGTCTCTAATTAAACAAACTTTTTGATCTTTTGATCAGGTGTCCTTTTTTCTCAAGATTGAGTTGTATATTGATTGAATATGATTATAATATATTATATATTACACATGATATAATTATAATCGTTTAATACTCTGATATCAGAATATTTAAAGTGGCAAACAGAAACTTCCTGAATTTACTTACATCATAAGAACTTTCTCGATTTACGACGATATGAATATTGCAAACTATGAACTACTGCATGTTTAGATATCATCCGCAAATCTCAATTCCTGATGAAAAAGTTCACTCATCTCAAATGATTATAATTGGTTGAGGATCTTAAAATACGTAACAGATAGAAGGAATATATATTATATTAGGAATAGTATTATAGGAAGATCTGAAAGAAAATTTAAGACATAGCTAAAAATCTCAGACGCAGACTTCAACAAGTAGTCAATCAATTTTTGATATTGTTTTGTGATTAAAATTTAAAATTAGTTACTGTTTAGAATTAGTTTATTCTATTTATTTAAAATAATCATAATTTAAGGTTTCTCAATAGTTAGTTCATATATTATTTTATTAATATAATTCAAGGTTCAATAATTTGCCATCAACTAGGTCACAGTTAAAGATCGATCGATTATGAATCCAATCGAATATCGAAAGGGAATCGATAAGTCTGGTTTGAAAGTAACATAAATGAAGAATATTTTACACAAATTAATACTATTAAATCGACTTCGTGACAATTTAATATTTAATGACATCATAAACTGTTTCAATGAGTTATACAGATGAGAAAACCGGCAAAATTGAATAATGAATATATTTCTAAATTTTTCAGATACCAAAATATAATATATTATAATATATTTTTTTGTGTGTGTATCTGTGTCCCTGTGCTTGTGTGTACGTAGTAAAATATGGCAATAAGTCTACTTTATCATATATTATTAAATTAAATACTTATATTGATGCGCAAAAGTCGTTACATCGTATTCACGATTGATATTCCCTAACGCACGCCTTACAGTACTGCCCCAATTTAGTTACACGCGAATTTTACGAGTTTTTTTTAATTTAAAATCATTTATTATTTTTTTTTAATTTAAAATAACACAGGTTACCATAATGTGTAACCATTGTGTACTTAATGAAATATATGATTTGTTGATGTGGCATTTAAAAAAAAACAATAAAAAGAAAAGAAAAAGAAGGAAATGGAGAAGGCATTATTAAAATATTTATAATGCTCTTTTTTCTGTTTTTAAAAATAATAAATGATCTCATTTTTTGCTTAAGCCCTGTCTAAAAAAACAAGGCTAAAAATACATCATATTATAAAATAAGAACGGGTGTTACTGCCCTTGGGCAGGACCGTGATCTGAGTTGAAGTCCAACTCGATTCAGGGAAGAATAGTTAAAATCTACACGTTTTGGCCAACATCCTGGCCTTCATTTCAAACAATATAACAAATTCAGAAAAATCAATATATATACTATCCGCAGTAAAAGTGCAATATTTTCTTGTATTTTTTCACCCAAAATAATTGCTCTAATAATTTTTATAACCTCGGATCATATTTTAACTGTTTTTTAGTAATGATAATATCTAAATTACATTTTTTTAGTGATAATTTAATAAACAATATTACCAGGGACGCTCATGGGGTCATCAGCGCCCGCATGCTATTTTTTTAGCGCCCTACCGCCTATTATTTTATCTGTTTTAACAGTTTATTATTAAAATTATTATGGTTAAATTATTATGGTTAAATTATTATTTGGCTTTTGAAAAATTTTACTTATTTATTTTGAGCATTTTATGCGATTTATTCTATTGAGCAAATCATTGAGAGCAAAAAAATTTTAGCCTTTTATTTTTAAACATAATCATAACATATGAAAACACTGGTACTTCATAGTGGATTATTAATTTAATTTTTTATTATTTAAGGTATCCAAAATTACATCTTAAACTTTTCCTAATTGATGTAGTAAGCGCCGGATTGTATGAATTCATCTTTACTTTTCCATTTGTTGTTTTAAAGTGAAATTTTTGCCGTATTTTAAAATTATTGTGCAAAGATTAGTAAAAGATGCAAAGAATTTATATATTTTTTGAATTATATTGAATTAAAAACTTTATTAAAAATTTCATATCCAAATCTTGTGTTGGCGCCCCTTAAGGCGTGCGCTCGTATTTTTCGCATGCGTCACGTTCAATGTAGGACCAACCCTGGTTATTACTTAATTTCACATTTTAAGTGAATTGGCAATGGAAGTAATAAAAAAGGTAGGGTAAGAAAAATATTTTCTCATACCATGGACCTGCCTTCGGGCACTTACACAGTTTATAGTGAAAGAGTGTGGTGTATCAATTACATTTATCCTCCTACATGTTTCAAAACTACAATGAAATAAAAAAACGCTATTAAAAGCACTGAATTAATTGGCAATCTAATAATTACATTGCAGCAAATACACCTACATTAACTTTACAATCTTAAAACGAGATGACGGACAACTAGTTTTTAATATTTAATTGTATGCAGATGAACAACCGATCTGACGAGTTTATAATAATTAAAAACAAAAAAATATTTCTTTTCATACTTGACCTAAAATAACACTTTCTAAATAAATATTTAATTTGTATTACAAATATTACGTATGATTACTGGTACATCTCGTAATAGTAAACAAATTTTGTAAACATTTTTTATGTTTGATAAAAATTAATTATATTATGTTTCAGGTTTGAAAACTTTTCTATCATTTTAGTATACCTTAGAAAAAATCTGTGTATATGAGTATGCGATACAAAGAAATCAATAACCCTTACAGATAATAGAGTTAATTACTTAATTTGCACGTACATTGTAATCGGTTACCGTAATACTGCTTAGATGTAATTAACTTCTGTATGAATTTCAAACTGAACTTTTTATGTATTCAGTTACTTTGACAAATACTCAAACAATGTTTGCAATAATTGCTGTGGGTTTTCTTGGCTAATGGAAACAAATAATAATTATCTTGTAAATCAAGCGGCATAGCAAAAACTAATCGTGTTTTGTGGCCCTGGGAAAGCAGCTGCCAGGCCACGAGGCATGTAACGCTAAACATTGGCGGTTGCTGTTTTGCTGTTGCGTCGCACTTCCTGCGCGAGCAAATTGTGGAAAAGTGCGTGATGCACTGACAACAAATTAAAAGACTAGTGGTGCATGGCATCGTGTTTTAAGGCTAATTGCTGAAACTTTCCGTACCGAAAACTAAAACTTTTAAAAAAACTTTAATCTCTAAAAAAACTTAAAAAAAACAAATTTTGACTTTGAGAAATTTGATTTTATTTTATATCTTGCATTTTTTTGAAAATTTTGAACTTTTTTTAACGCAATCGTGCTGCATAGCTGTTTTCCAAAGGTAAATCCAAATATCGAAGCGCGTAAGCGCCGGGTTGTAGTCTAACGTGTAAACGTTGGTACGGAACCTATGTAAACGTTGACAAAATTTAAACTTATTATTATAATCTCTATATAATAATTTGATGTGCATATGTCTAATGATCATTCGTGTCCGCCAAATGGCATTTTTTTTCATTTTTTATTGGATCTCCGAAACCGCTAGACCTGCCTTCCTAAAAAATCATCAGTTCTTCATTTCGTTAATACAAATGAAATGCTTTTTGAATCATTCAAATCGGACGCTCCGTTCTGTCAAAAACTGAAATACCATTTTTGGTCCCGAAATGACTAGACCTGCCTTTGACAAAAACTAATAACACGTCTCCTTATCAATAGGAATCGAATGTTTTTTTTTTAATTATTCACACACAAACACATGCATTCATTTTTTCTAATAAGGTATGCCAAGATGTTCAGAAACGTAAAGATATATAAAAATTTTCATTATCGACTTTTTTGCGATTACTATAACTTATCGGAAAGTTAATAATGAAAAATAAAAAGAGAGAAAAAAAAGTTGGTTCATCCTGTTAAAGTTTTTTTTTTTGATAATACGTTACTCAACTTTCAAAATGATACTTTACAAATCTTATAAATTCCACAATATTTTCTATGGTTTCCTCGTGGATTAGTGCCTAGAGTATGAAAATCGTACAGAAGATCCAGGTTTAATGATACTGGCCTCGGACTGATGTCAAGCAGTAGTGACATGGGTTTTCACTTGGAAGTATAGATAGCAATTTAGCAATTCGATTCCTAACAAAAATAGCGTTTTGTGGCGTTGTTGCAACCTCTCAATTAAAAAGGCGACCATAGGATTGTTTACTGATAGCGTTCACTTAACTGTCAATTACTTTTTGGATAAACTGATGATAATGTTTCACAATTAGAATCTTCAAAATTGAACTTGTGCCGGAAGGAACAAGCCACCGCAAAACCGCAATGTCACAGGAAAATGTTTTTACATTTATTGTGAATGACTGTTAATAATTAATTAGAAAGTAATACGGTATATGATTTTATGTTGGATAGTATCGTCATTGTAAAAAATATAGTGTTAATTGTTTACTGATAAATGATAATAAAAATTTTATCTAAACTGTTGAAAAATAATAATAATCTCTATAATTTTTTTCTGCAAAAATAATGTCAATTTGTTTTTATGATTTAGATCGACTTAATATCATTTGATTTTGAATTTTTAGGTCTTCGAATATTTTTAAAATTACATATAAGGGTTTCAGATCTTAAATATGAGTGAAACATGATAGAGTAGAAAAAATAATAGTAGTTCCATTTTTAAAACCTGTAAAAACAGTATTTTTTGCTCAAAATTTGTAATAATTTATTAATTACAATTTGTTTTAAATTATAAAATTCATGCATCGGTTTCAAATTTTTGTTTCAGATATTTTCCTCCAAGCTCTCTATTTAAATTTGTCAGATAATTATAAAATTGGAAAGCCATCACACGCCAGTAGCTAGTAAAGGATATTAAATATTGATTAATTAATTAATTATTAATAATTTTGCACGGATCTCAAATTTGAATTTAGATCCGTAAATATATTTATTAAATTTTTGCTTGCAAAGCATGAAGTTTCAAAGATTTACCTCAAATCACTACAAATTAAGTTTAAAATTAAAAGAAATCACATACCAACGATTGATATATAAGGATAATAAATAATAGGCAGATCTATACGTTGAGTTAAATTCGATTCAGGGAAGAATAGTGTGAGAGATTTTCCATTACCATTTCATACCGTAGTTTTCGACATGGGCTATTTTTAATTGGTAACATATTTTTGAACCAAAATTTTAAGTAAACTTAGATATCAATATCTAATGCAAGATATCAGATTGTCTGAAGTGGGGGTTCGAACTCCTGTCCACACAAGTTAGTGGGCTCAACCGTTACGCTAGAATACTCTAATTTTAATCTCAAAGTTAAATTTGTTAAATATATAGTATTTATCAAATTTTTGCTTATAAAACAAATAGTTCCAGAGATTTAATTCAAAACTCTATGCACCACCAGCTAAATTTGTATCAGTTAACTTTGTTAGTTAGTATCAGTTAAGTCAGTTGGTATTAGTTAAGTTTGTGTCAGGTTAATGAAAAAAGTGATTATATAATTAAAAATCATTCACATATCCATCAGTAGCTAATATATGAGGATATCCTAAAGCGGTCTTAAATGCATATTATGTTGGTTTACATGGGAAGAGCGCGTAATAGATCTTCCTTCTGACCTTTCGGCTCAACCGCGAACTGTTGCGCGCGGACGGTTGCTGAATCATGTCGCGAAATGCAGGGACGAATCGGAAAATCAGATTGATAATTAATTATTACACTCTAAATGACTCAGAAAATAATAAACAACTAGTGGGGCGCATGGTATCGTGCCTTAAGGCAAATTATTGGAACTTCCCGTATCAAAAATTATTATTTTTTTAAAAACGAATAACATTTTTGAAAAAAAATTACTTCGTAAAAATTAGATTTTTGAGAAACTATAAATTGGACAAAAAATTACTTCCTTTTGAAATTAAAAAAAAAAAAAATTTTTTTTTTTTTTTTAAGAATGTTTTCTTTATTTTGACATATTTTGGAAGATCTGAACTTCTTTTCAAAGCAATCGTACTGCTTTAACTGCATAGAGACAAAATATAAAGCGCGTAAGCGCCGCGTCGCTGCCTAACGGATAAACATTGGTACGGAACCCATAGGAACGTAAACAAAATTTATACTTATTATTAAAATCTCTGTAAAATATCTGATAATTTGACGTGCATATGTCTAATGATCATTTTTGACCGCCAAATGGCATTTTTTTTACTTTTTTCACTAGATCTTCGAAAGATGAAAATTTTTCATCTTGTCAAGACAAGTAAAATGTTTTTTGAATTATTGAAATCGGACGCTCCGTTCTCTTAAAAACCGAGTTACCATTTTTGGCACTTTTTGCCTCGTATCTTCGAAATGGCTAGACCTGCCTTTGCCAAAAACTAATCAGGACGTCTCCATATCAATACGAATCGAATGTTTTTTTTAATTATTCAAATCGGTGGAAATGAAAATTTGCATCCGCACACACACGCAAGCATCCATTTTTTCTAAGGTATGCCAAAATGTTCAGAAACCTTTGAAACGTAAAGATATATAAAAAATTTTATTTTCGATTTTTTTGCAATTTCTAGAACTTGCCTTACGGGAAGTTAATAATAAACAAAAATACTTAACAGTATTTTATATAAAGATTTATAATGTTAAACTGTAAAATTTGCTTATATAGTTAGACATTTTCGACAGTATGGATCAACTTGAATGGGTTTCAAAATTTTCAAGAAATTTCAAAAACAAAAAAATGTGTTGAAAAAAGTGGATTTTATAAAATTTCAGAAACCTTCAAAATTCTCTGAAAAATCTGATTTTATCAAAATTTTCAAAAAAATTTAAACATTTTAAATTATTGTACGGGAAGATTAGTAATTTGCATTAAGGCACGATGCCATGCACCATTAGTTTTTGTTAGTGTTAGGTTAATATGAGTAATTATTCTTTTTTTTAATATTTAACAATGAAAATAATAAATAATATCATTGAGTATTTAATTTTCTCCAAATGATATTTATCAAGATCCACTTCTGGTGGGTTCGTGTCCCACGGCTCGTCTCGGCATCGTCTTCATTGACATTTATGAGCGAAACCGGCAATGTATGAAGAAACCGGAACTTCAATAACTAACGCAATGCAAATAGAAACAAAACTATTCAATTATTACGACAAGTTTCATGTTATTCGGTCCCTAGAATTAGCATTTAACGAATTGTTACTAAGTTGACTTTCGTAGTACAAGTCATCGGGGATAGAAATCTCACGAGGTAATAGATGAAAATTCCAAAATTTGCTTTGCATCGTTTTTTTTACTACTAGGGGGAGCTAAGAGCTTGTTGTAACAGTTTTTTTGTTCAAATCAATATGCCTTGATGAATTCATCGGTTAGCTGATGAATTGATGCAATAACTACTCCTGTACCGAATCCAGTGGACTAGTGATGCATGGCAAAGAGCCTTAAGGCAAATTGCTTGTACTTTCCGTACCAAGAATTAAAGTTGTTAAAAAAGCTTTAAAATTCTTTGAAAAATTGACGTTTTTTTTCAAAGCAATCGTGTTCCGTGGATGTTTTAGAAAAGAAATATAGAAGCGCGAAAGCGCCGCGTCCCAGTCTAACGGATAAATATTGGTACGGAACCCATAGAAATGTAAACAAAATTTATACTAATTATTGAAATCTCTATAAATTATCTGATAATTTGATGTGCATATGTCTAATGATCATTTTTGACCGCCAAACCGCTAGACCTGCCTTTCCAAAAATTTAATCATTTCTTCATATTGTCAATACAAGTTAATTTTATTATTTACTTATTTATTATTAGAGCACCAATGATATTAACGTTTAGCATTTGAATCACTCTAATAGTCATGACATGATTTAAAAAATGTAAAAAATTACATAATTAACTTCCCGTAGGGTAAGTTATTGTAATGGGACGAAAATCGAAATTGAAAATTTTTATATTTCTCGACGTTTTGAAGGTTTCTGAACATTTTGGCATACCTCAGAAAAATGGATGTGTGTGTGTGTGTGTATGTATGTATGGATACAAATTTTCAGTCACGTTTTCGGGCGCACGGATCAACCGATTTGAATGGTTCAAAAAATATTAGATTCCTATTAATAGGGAGAAGAGCTGATTAGTTTTTGGCAAAGGCAGGTCCAGCCGTTTCGGAGATACGGAGCAAAGAGTGCAGAAAATAGAAATCGACTTTTTGAGAGAACGGAGTATCCGATTTGAATGATCTAAAAAACATTCAATTAGTAATGATTGGGAGAAGTGTTTATTAGTTTTTGGCAAAGGCAGGCTTAGCCATTTCGAAGATACGGAACTAAATATGTAAGAAATGGCAGTTTTTGAAAGAACTAAGCGCCCGAATTAAATGATTCAAAAAAACTTTCTAAATAAAATAATTGATTTTGGAAAAAAAAATTGTTACTTTTTTTTTCAAAAAAAAATTTTTTTTTTATATCGAAAATAATTCAGATTTTTTCAGATTTTATTTTTAATTCTGACTATAGTTCTAATATACTTCAAACAAATAATTTCAGCTTTGCAATTCAGTTTATATAATTCTTATAAATATTAGACAATGTTACAATATTAATAATAATCTATTTGAAAACATTCAGTATTCCTCGAACATTTCGTTACGGTACGGGAAGTTCCAGCAATTTGCCTTAAGGCACGATGCCACACACCCCACTAGTTTAGAGATATTTTGAGATTTTTAGCATAATGTAAATATGCTCAATGTCCACAATATATGTATCATTATAAACTTATGCAGTAAAGTATCTACTATGAAACTTTTTTTTAATCTAAATAATTAACATTTTTTTTAATAATTTTGACTAAAAATTGGCATATACAAAATATCATAGAAATTTTAGGCTTTTAAAAGTATGACAACCAACCAAAAATTTTCTAACAAAATAGTGGTAGTAAATTAAAAAGTTGTACTCCCAGGAGTGGATAGTTTTAAATAAGTTGCAAAGGCAGGCCCAGCCGTTACGGAGATACGGAGCAAAGAATGCAGAAAATAAAAATCGAGTTTTTGAGAGAACGGAGCATCTGATTTGAATGATCTAAAAATGCCTTCAATTCGTAATGACGAGTACAAGTGGTGATTAGTTTATATTATATAATAGCAAGTTTGAAAATACTTTTTTTTGTAGTCAAATTTCTCATTTAATAATAAAACTATGACATGGAATATAATTTGGAGCTTTTAGGATGATACTTTATGAACAACAACGAGATTAGCAAGGAATACTAAGGACGCCAAATTGTCGAAAAAGATTCTTACTTAGAAAATTTTAAGATCTCCATTCTATGCAATCATCTATCTATTTATGATGGTTGAATGCCAAAACCTATTTGAGTAATTATTATCTATTGTATAAATACAACAAGGCAAATGTCACAGAGACGTCGCCGTCGTTCCAAATGTCATCCGATGGTTCTGTTAAAACAAAGAAATGCGGAATCATTCGGGCCGATTATGCAAAATGTTAATATATAATATGTGTATTATGATATCTGCATATCGTTCGAGATCGCTCCTCTTCTCTCTGAGAAGAAAACGCAAATCTACAGATATACTACCAAGACGAGATTCTGTATGGTGAGAAAGGTAATGTACTTAATGTGAAATTTCATAGAATGTGCAATATCTATTTGTTTTAACTACATGGGAATGTTGCATAACAGTACGATGCTTGCCTCTCTGTTATTGTTATTATATTATGTACCAGATTTCAACATAAATATGTACTCAAGGAATATAGTAAATCATTAATAATGATATAATACATACATACAAACCCAACCACACATACAAATTAAAGACTAATCGTGTGTGGCATCGTGCCTTAAAGCAAATTGCTGGAACTTCCCGTACCGTAACGAAATGTTCGAGGAATATTAAATGTTTTCCAATAGATTATTTAAATACTGTAACATTGTCTTATATTTATAAGAATTATATAAACTGAATTGCAAAGTTAAAATTATTTGTTTAAAGCATATAAGTGAGCTTTAGAACTTTAACAGAATTAAAATTAAAATCTGAATTATTTTTGATATACAAAAAATTTTAAAAAAAAATTTAAATATTTTTTTTCCAAAGCAATTATTTTGTCAAAACAAGCAGAATCACTCAAATCGGATGCTTAGTTATCTCAAAAACTGCCATTTTTGCACAATTATCTCCAAAACGGCTGGCTCTGCCCAAAACTAAACACAACTTCTCCCAATCATTACAAATGGCATGTTTTCTGGATCATTCAAATCGGATGCTCCGTTATCTCCTCGATTTCTATTTTCTGCACTCTTTCCGCTGTATCTCCGTAACGGCTCGACCTGCCTTTGCCAAAAACTAATCACCACATCTCCCCATCAGTAGAAATCGAATGTTTTTTTAACTATTCAAATCGATTGATCCATGCGCCCGAAAACGTGGACAAAAAATTGTATCTATACACATACACACACATCCAATTTTTCTGAGGTATGCCAAAATATTCAGAAACCTTCAAAACGTAAAGATATGCAAAAATTTTCATTTTCGATTTTTGGCCCATTACTATAACTACCCTACGGAAAATTAATAATGTTAGCTACCCAGATAAGCAAACTCTATGTATATTAGGGTGGTCCTTGATAAGGACATTCCCAAGAGCTCAAATGGTTCCAAATTAATAAAAAACAATTCTCTGAAAGTTTTAGCTCTTAATATTAACTTTTAGATAGTGCGCAATTCAATCAAACTTCGTATAGAAATAGCATGGAAAAAATTTTGAAAATTAAAAAAAAAAGATTTTTAGGTATAACTTAGCGACAAATGAATGAAAAGTGAAAATTCGTGTAATTTTTTATTGAAAATTCGACGCTCTGCAAAATTTTTGAAATTTTTTTCATGCTATTTCCATACAAAAATTTTATTTAATTGCGCTCTATCTGAAGGACAATATTAAGAGCTAAAACTTTCAGAGAATTGTTTTTTATCAATTTGGAACCATTTGAGCTCTTGGGAGCAAGGAAATTCGAAAATGTCCATATCAAGGACCACCCTAATGTATATATATGTGTGTAATATTAAGTGATTCAATAATTATATTTTATTGCAAACAGTTGTCAATTATCCGAGTCACGATTTTAGCAATTTTCTTATTGTCGGCGTCATTGTATGACTCCGTCGTCGACGTGAAAGTTTTCTCATTGCTGCTCTTGTAAGATAATTGTTCCGATGGCTTTATTCAAATCAAATTCTATATGAGATACTGAACATAATGGACCCATTATCATAATATCTGATTGTAGTAGCATTCTAATATAGATACGGAACAATTATATTTGCTCGAAGGTAATTGAATTATACTTACTATCTTACTATCTCTGATGTCTCCACGAATCGGATGAACGGAAGAGAACAAACGAGGAGTAAATTAGAATACAAATCTGTAATAGGGTAGGGTGGGGGACAAAGGTCCAATTTAAGTTTGAGTAATTATTTTGTAAAAAACAATCCAATTGTATCACAACAAATAACAGATACCAAGCAAACTATCTGACTATGCTCAGTAAAACTCTCAACTAATTCATCATTGTATTTCATTTGCTAATATTCAAAAAAATGTTGCCTGGTCCTTCCCCCTTTTTCCCGAAATCGTCGACAAAAATTTGTATCAGCACACAAACATACACATACATTCAGTTTTTCTAAGGTATGCCAAAACGTTCAGAAACCTCTGAAACGTAAAGATATATAAACATTTTCATTATCGATTTTTTTGCGATTACTATGAAGTTAATAATAAATCATAAAATAATTTATAACAATTAATGCAAAAGGTCACTGAAATCAGTCCATTACCAAAACTTAATTAAGTTTCTTTGCTATTACGTGTGCAAAAAGAGCGTTTGTTCCAGTGTGCCTTTTTAATAGCAGGAAGAATTTTTAAAAAAAGAAAGTAAAATGTATCGCTTAAAAGCAAAATCTTATTACTTACGATCAACGAAGCATCTAATAATGCATGTAATTAGTCGATTTTTTTTATTTATCATTATTCTTACCGGTAATTTATCAATAATTACAATTATACAACACGAGTCACAGCCAATAGAGGCGGTCATTAGGTCTTGTTCGGACACATGTAACGAATATATTTTTTATCGAATCTATTCTTTACGAATAGACAGTAGAAAATATATGATTACAATAAA
>NW_020538040.1:184000368-184087873 GCF_003426905.1 Ctenocephalides felis
AACTTGGAAATTCTGAACTTTTTTCAAAGCAATCGTATTGCTTAAACTGCATAGAGACGAAATGTCAAAGCGCGTAAGCGCCGCGTCGCCGTCTAACGGATGAACATTGGTACGGAACCCATAGGAATGTAAACAAAATTTATACTTATTTTTAAAATCTCTATAAAATATCTGATAATTTGATGTGCATATGTCTAATGATCATTTTTGACCGACAGATGGCATTTTCTTTTTACTTTTTTCATTTGATCTACGAAACCACTAGACCTGCCTTCATGAAAATTTAACAGTTGTTTATATTATCAGTACAAGTAAAATGTTTTTTGAATTATTAAAATCGGACGCACCGTGCTCTTAAAAACTGAGTTACCATTTATGGCACTTTTTGCACCGTATCTTTGGAACGGCTAGACCTGCCTCCGCGAAAAACTAATCAGTACGTTTCCTTATCAATACGAATCGAATGTTTTTTAAATTATTCAAATCGGTTGATCGGTGTTCCCGAAATCATCGACGAAAATTTGTATCTGTACACACACACATACACACATACATCCATTTTTTCTAAGGTATGCCAAAATATTCAGAAACCTTTGAAACGTAAAGATATATAAAAATTTTCATTTTCGATTTTTTTGCGATTACTATAACTTGCCATACGGGAAATTAATGATATCCTAATTAGTGATGTAAAAATAGCACATTTAGAATGATGATTAGAGTCTCTATTTCGAAATAGATCTTATTTTATCAATTCCCATGATAATGAGCCCAAACTGTTTCTGAACATTTTGGCATACCTCAGAAAAAATGGATGTGTGTATGTAGTTTGTGTTTTCGCAATTTTTCGTCCACGTTTTCGGGCGCAGAGATCAACCGATTTGAGTAGTTCAAAAAACATTCGATTCCTATTGATAGGAATATGTGCTGATTAGTTTTTGACAAAGGCAGTTCCAGCCATTTCGGAGATACAGAGCTAAATGTACCAAAAGTGGCAGTTTTGAAATTATCCGATTTGAATGATTCAAAAAACTTATTGATTGCGTTGACAAAATATTTGCTTTTGGAAACAAATTTTTTTATGTCATTTTTTTTCCAAAAGAATTTTTTTTGTATATCGACAATAATTCAGATTTTAATTTTAGTTCTGACTAAAGTTCTAAAGCTCACTTATATATGAATAATTTTAACTTTGCAATTCAGTTTATATAATTCTTGCCTGTTCACGAGTTGGAAAACCGATTTGTTTGTGTTAACGTCAGACCAAAAAACAAAAAATGTGGTTTACCAAAGAGCACTTCAATAAAACGGATAATTTGCGGATGCACTTTTATTTACTTAGAGAAGTTCAACTAAAAAACACTTCATTTTTGTAATTGAAATAAATTCATTACTGTTGTGCAATAAAATCAATTTTTTCTGTTTCAAACATAAAACAAACAAAAAATTTCTTTATCTTTCTCACGAAACCATCTGTTGGCGAAACGGAGTTCGTCGAGTTTGCTAGTACTATATATGTATATCTATTAATTATGTGTGTATGTTGCAGCAATGCCTCCGAAAGGCCGTTTTAACTCAACATCATATCTAGTATCTTACTGCTTGATATAGGCCCGGAATTAAAGACTGCTAGCCCACGCTCTTTATCACTACTCCACGGCGGGTTTCAAATAAACATAATTAAATTTAGATAAAATTTTTCTTAATAACCATATTTGCAAGGCATATGATATGATGATATATTACTCCCGCAGCCAGTGCAGGAAAGTAAGAGCTCGACCTCGGTCCTTCATTCATATGGCAGCCGAGCCGAGCCGAACCGAAAGCGCTCTCGGGTAATATTTGCCATTGTCCAGGGCTGCTTTAATAGATATCATTAAATCCATCTCGGCGTGAGAACACCATTGTCATGATAGGCACATAATGATCATTATATACATAATGAATTAAATTCACATTCAGATTTTTTTGTATATTACATTGTGATTGTTTTACAATAATACTAGGAAATAAGTTACTCAAACAGGATTATTAAAACATGTACGTGAATTCACCCAGAAAGATAAACTTGATGCTTTTTATACGAGATTTATAATAATACCTTCTAATGATGTTACTATTTGTGAGAAATTTTGTAAAATCTGAGAGAGGTAGGGGTTAATATAAAAATTAATTTATCATAAAATTTTTGGTTTGCGTTATTATTATCGACTAATTTTAAATTTTGTATATTTTATTAACTTCCCGTAGGGTAAGTTATTGTAATCGTCCAAAAATCGAAAATGAAAATTTTTACATATATTTACGTATTAAAGGTTTCTGAACATGTTGGCATACCTTAGAAAAAATGGATGTGTGTTTGTATGTGTGGATACTCTTTTTCGTCGGCAATTTCGGGCTTACGGATCAACCGATATGAATGGTTTAAAATGCAATCGATTTCTTTTGATAGGAAAACGTGCTGATTAGGTTTTGGAGAAGGTAGGTCCAGCCATTTCGGGGATACGAAGCAAAGAGCGCAGAAAATAGAATTCGAGTTTTGAGAATACTGAGCATCCGATTTGAATGATTTAAAAAACATTCATCTTGTAATGATGAGGAGAAGAGGTGATTAGTTTTTCTCAAAGACAGATCCACAGATCCAGCTGTGTCAGAGATACAGAGCTAAATATGCAAAAATGGC
Source organism: Ctenocephalides felis (assembly GCF_003426905.1). Lineage (NCBI taxonomy): Eukaryota > Metazoa > Arthropoda > Insecta > Siphonaptera > Pulicidae > Ctenocephalides > Ctenocephalides felis. The sequence continues at coordinate 184,003,052 of NW_020538040.1, forward strand.
AGTTTTAGAGAGAACGAAGCATCCGATTTGAATGATTCGGCAAACCTTTTGCTTGTATTGACAAAACGATTATGTTTGGGGAAAGCAAAATAAAATTTTTTTTGTTTCATTTTTTTTTTAATTTTCAAAAAAAAAAAAAAAATATTTGAATATCGAAAATAATTTGAAATTGAATTTTAATTCTAGCTAAGCCTTTGAAGCTCACTTATATATTTGAGGTAAATAATTTTTACTTTGCAATTTAGTTTATATAATTCTTATAAATATGAGATAAGGCTCTTTATTCTAACTTCGCTAGTTCCAGCAATTTACCTTAAGGCACGATGCCATGCACCACTAGTTTCAATCTTTGGTAAATTGCAACCGTTTTTTGTGATTGCTAAATGGCTTAAATATTTATCTTGATCAATGTAAAACAATCACACTTGGGGTTAGTTGAAACAAAACCTCGGGGCTAGTTGCAACATACAAGAATTGTATACAGATCCAAGTGAAGAAGATTGGGAGGAATGATTAGTTTGCTCATGTAAACTGTGTTACAGGAGATACTACATCTTTTATTTATACCACGTATCTCTATTTGTCTCTTAGTGCATACTTTTACGATTCCACAATAATTTAATAATGTATCTAATTAATCCAATTAATTAAATAATTTATTTTTCGATGCGGGTCTGGTGCATCATCAAAAAACCGACGAGAATCCCTCGCAATGCAATGATGCCGATACCGTGGGAGAAGACAATGTGTCGTTTATCGACGATAAACTGTGAAAACGACATTGGCGAAACTTGAATCGAATGGAAATTGCCTGTTATGTACAAAGATTTTATTGAATAACGAATCAAATACTGTTTTTTTTTTAAAATAGTATAACAGCTAGCAGAACTACGCGCTGTTTGCTATTGTACATCCTAACCTTTGAGTGGGCAACCCAGCAGCCAACCATTTTCTGTTTTATATGTAGGCTATATATCTTTTTATATATAAAGTTGGTGTCACGTTGTTTGGTAGCGATGGACGCCTAAAACACTGAACAGATTTAAAATTTAATTTTTAATATTTTTTAATTTTAATTATATTTTTCATAATTTCAATAATTTTTGACAAGTGATTTGTTATTATATATCTTGACACTTAAAACAAAATTCTAAATCATTTTTTTAATAAGTAAAAATATTTTTTGTATTGTTAAATAATTTAGTAAAGTAAACCAAAATGCGACATGCATAAGTTTAAAAAAATAATGAATGCATATGCAATTTTGGACTTATTGCGTTATTTATTAACCTGAATTATATAATTTCATCTGCCAAACACATATACAGTTGACTGTATCTTATATTATTTTAATTTCTGGCACATCTCAGCAGCTTTTCGGCAATGATAATGTAGAAATTACATTTTTCTTTTATATTATATTTTAATATTATCTAGGCCCATAATTCCAGCTAAATTCAAATTTCAAGTGAATTGACATTTTAGCAGATGACAGTTCAAATGTTTTCAATGATAAGTGGTTTTTGTAATGTTTGCCATTTATTTCTACAATATTACTATAGTTTTATCGTTCATTAAATCTTAAAAAATTCCTTTGACAAACTCTAAAAAAATTATAAAAATCTTAATAATCGTTTAGAAGAAGTACCAAATCATACACCCGTACAAAAGAATTTTATATATAAGATATATATTAGAATTTATTATGTTCATATTAAGGTAATTTTCAATTGAGATTATATATTGGATATCAACAATCTCAAGTATTTCGATATTATACTGCTTGTTATCGATCCTGCGGAGGTTGGCATCCAACCCGAGACTTGTTCGTTCTTATCCATTACACCACGACGAGCTCATTTAACAATTTCTATTGCATGATATGAAAAGCAGATGCTTCAAGGACTATTACAAAACTGATGAAAATACTTCTCAAGGTGTATCATCAACCGATAAAAATTAATTTATCGTTTGGCATTCGTATTTACAAATAGTCCTTTTAACGTTTGCAGAAAATCCACGAAGAAATGTGTAATCGTGTATTAGACGATGGTTCTGCATGATTTAAACATAAAGAAGAAAAGATTGATTGATCTGATGGAGTTGAATTTATTTCGAAATTGATTGCATCGTGTTTTATGAACGCATCAGGATAATTGATAAATTATATTAAAGAGAAATCAACGACGGTAAAATTATAAATGTTGGGATACGATTCATTCTTTCTTTTCATTTGCAACTAAAATTACGAATTGTTTTACTTTAGGCATTCAACAATTACGATGATACATTTAATTATAATTTTTTTAATAAAATATTTTATTAAATTTCACAATGTATAACCGATTTGAAACTGTATTTGTATATGATCGTCATTGAATCCATCCATCTTACGTTTTTTTAAACACCTATAACCAAACGCTCTACTTTTAATTGCTCAATATTTATATTTACATATTCCGCATTTTTGTGTCGATAGTAGATCGGTGAAATAATTATGTTAATTCAAGAGTACAATCTAGTTAATCATTGAATAACAAATCATTATACAGATCAACTATGTCAAAACAAGCGTTTCGCTGTCAATAAATTATCTGGCAGTATGTGTTAATTTAATAAGAATTATTTGAAACATAGATATTGGACCAACATGGCCACTTCTCATAGGCCTATAATATTTCAAGGGGTTTGTTTTCACTGTCAATCACAAGAAGTAGTGGCGTCGGGTTTTTTGATGGGTAGGCTTGTTTTTTTTTTTTTTTTTGATACACAGCCAGTGGCTTCGTTTTTTTTTTTAGAAATAGATACTAGAGCATATCATTTTTTGAGATTGATGGGTGGGCTCAGCCCACTGCATTCCCTGCAAGAAGATATTTTAAATTGAAAATTATTGAATATTTTGCACTGGCGTAAAATAGCTTGAAAAGTCATAAAAACAGAATCGAGATGTACCCCTGTGAACTTTTTTGTCTCCGTACAATTTGCCCACTTTTATATATTAATATAATATACTGAGAAAGTTTTATCACAATTATTAGACAATTAATGCTAAATAATTTGGACTAACTAAAAGAGTTTGAATCATTGCGAATACATGTAGTTATTTGCAGTAGTTTCATCAATACCTTATGGAAAATTTATTAAAAAATGGACGAAAGCGCCCTGTTGTGGTAATAATTAGTAAAAATAAATGTGAAAAGTAGATTTCTCCGTTCTAAAAACCCTCGCACACATATTTGGCTAGTAACAGATATTTTCTACCAATTAGCATTAGTAGAAAATTGCTGTATTGAAAATTTCCTTGGTTCAAAATACATTTTCTAGCTATAGTTTCTTCGGCAAAGTTTCTTAAAATGAATCATAAAATTAGAACCTATATTATTCGGAAACCCGGGACAATCCGGGCAAAAGATCTGATTCCGGGACAAATATTGTTTTTAGAAAAACCCAGAAAATCCGGGACTGTCTCGGCCAAACCGGGGTCTATGATCGAATGAGTTGGTAGCCCCTAACTGTCTATAAGCTATGTGTTTGCTGTGCAATCAGGCGTTTTAAACATAGCTCTAAAACGCCCAAACGTCAAATAACATTTTTATCATAAGTGCAACTTATTGATGTCTCCTTGATAACACATACGTGAAGTTAGGTTTTATGTGTAAAACACTTGATCGCACAGCAAATACATAGCTTTTTGACAGTTTATGACTGCCAACTTACACGATTATAGACCAGTAACATAGCATTACCATTTATCCAAGTTTATCCAAGAATGGGCCGTAATGTCTTTCCACAGATTTGAAGTAAAACCCAGATTTAATCCGACTTTGCGACACAGACCGATTTTTATTTACAGGCTGCAAAAACTTGCACAATGTAGGCATGTAATAAGTGCTTTTAGCCTATGTACATATGGAGTGTATAAAAGTCCTATGATATTGTGTCTAAAGGGGGCACATCCACATCAAAAACAATCGACGGCAGCGCTTACAATCGCAGTATTGTTACAATGGCATTTCAAATGTGCAACAATCTGGAACATCCGTAAATAATACTTAGAATTATTAGAGAACAATGCTATTACACATTGTACCGATGAAGGTCTCTCGCCTGGGTATCGAACGGCGATACATTATGCAGACGAGAGAGCTACGAGGGCGCTTAATAAAAGATCGTCTTAAACAGTCAGAGGCGTTCGTGGAGTTTTACACACCTGGTTAGTTTTATTATTTTTTTAACGTCTCCAGCAAATCCGACTCGCTGATTTCATGTTTTCTTCAAGTCATTCTGAATCGTTAGTATCAAAAAATGCAATATAGGGTGTTTCAGAATTTAACATCTAGCCCGAATGGGGTGCTATTCATAGTTTAACAAAAAGGCTTAATTCTTGAAAAATTCGGGCTATAGTGTCATTATATTTTGGACTAGAATTGAGGTTCTCTAAATGTTATTCGGTTCTAAAGTTAAGTGACACAACTAGTGTAACCGCCTAAAAAAAGGTGATTTTTGGGAATTTATATTAAAAATCCAACGGCGCGAAAAAAGGCCCTTTACTGCTGCAGTGATTCCGGCATTCTACGTGGATGAAATTAAAAAAAAATCTCATTAAACTAGATAATATTGTCTGTAAAATGACCTACGATAAAAAATAAATAAAAAATTGACAAAATGGCGGCGTTTAAAAAAAACTCGAATTTTACCTAAAATTTTGGTCGTTTTTGGACTGCCAAAATTCGATTTTTGATCCGATCAAAAAATTTACGGTTTTTTACGGAAAACTATATATAGAACACTAGTTGTGCCCCTTAAAATGAAGAAAAATTATAATTAGTAATTCTCATAACCGAACTTTTAAGCCTCACTCTACTCTATTTATTTTCAGTAAGTCTTGTCCATGTCTTGTCTACGAACAACGAGTATGTATGTATATAATTAATTATTCCAAAATCACATACAAAACTTTCATTTATGAATAGTGTTCGTCTTCATTCAAAGTGTTTGAATAAATAAAAGAGCACCCACATGGACGAGTGGATTTGAGACTCCTAAACAAAGAGACCCCGTCGAAGTCGTTTTGCTTTCGACATGAGTGCCTTTGCATACGGGCAAAACATAATAATAAAGAATTTCAGCACGTTCATTATAAATCATATGTGATGACATATGACTTGTCTTAAATGATTTTAGCAGCAATCATTCATGTCGACGCCACGAACATTCTGTTTGTTTTCGGATAACTAAATATTAAATAATTACTGCATTTTCAATAGTAGACGTTGACGTTGACGTTGAGGACTCATTCACATTGGTAAACGACGAGAAAAAGTGTTTTGAACACCTGATTTAGCTGCTTTTTTGGCTTTGTTTTAGAGGAGGCGTCGACGAAAGCTCTCACACGTATATACAGGGTGTCCCAAGATATCAATTCTCAAAAAGCAATCAAAGTGTGGTGAAGTGTCAATTATCATAAATCATTATAAACATTTGGACAATTTTAAGGACCCTAGTAAAGTGTCAGTGAATAACTTAATAATATGTCCATAGCCATTATCATTCGCTTCAATCAATCTATATAACTATATATAACTTTTCAAACATTATAATATTATTATAAGCAATGGTATAAAATTAGGATTAAGTTATGTTGAAAAATATTCAAAATTAATTCCGCATAATTTTTCAAGTCCGGGGGCATGTTAACGCCTTACTCAACCCTGGTCTAATTATATATTTTATTACCTTTAGACAGGATAGCAATAATAAACCCTCATCCCTTATTATATAATTTAGAACTATTAAATAATCCTTTTCATTGTCATGCATCCTGTCCCTAAATCTATCATCATACCATTAATCCATTTTTCTAAGAATATTAATCACGTATCATGGAATCACCGGTTAATACCTGATTGGTCAAAAATGTAATGGGACGTGCTTGAACCCACAAAAACGAACCAATCAGAAAAATCATATAAAATTGTAAAATCTTTATAATTTAGTAATAACTCAAATTTCATATAACTAACATTCAGTTTTAAATCAACATTCAAAGCAATATCATCATTTTTAAAAACAATCTAATCTTTTTTTAAAATAATAATTTTTGGTACGGAAAGTTTCAGCAATTTGCCTTAAGGTTAGATGTCATACACTAGTCATACACTAGTTTGAAACAATTTTAAAAACTGATGATGTGGCCTATCTTTTGATAGCGATGTCGCCCGATTTAAGGCGGCTAATCAGCCATCATGTATGATATATTACATCCATGAAAGGGAACTTTATGTTTTCGTCTTAAAATCCGATTTGCTAATTTTATGTTTTCTCGACGTTTCAAGTCATTCTGAATCATATGAGACCAAAACTTGAAACATTATGTGTATATGTAGTTTCCTTCAGGAACTTAAAAAATTAAATAGTCTCATAAGAACAATTATATTTTACTATCGCTTCGGCTATACATGAATGCTATACAATTTCGAAATCAATCTTATAAAATATTGGTAATTATAAAATATGTGTAATTAACAAATTGATGCAACACCTTCTTCATCATCTTCTTCTTCTTCGAGATCGTTACGGTTCGATATGCACGTTTATTGAACTAGGTAAATTGCAGAATAATTCCGCGTAATATGACTTTTATCATCATTATATTATACAACCGTCTGTGTGAAAATGATATAAATGGAAAATGTTGAAATTCTACGGCTTTTAAAGACTTTACCTTACGCACTACCATGATAAAAAGACGATCCGAAGGGCCTTGGCCTACCGACCTACCGGTTCGTCTTAGTAATGGAATTTGTTCAATTACTTGTTTGAATGCTATTTAATTTATTTATTTATGTTTTAATTAACTTATTTAAAAATATGTTTTATTTATGGTAAAGCGGGGCCCTACCATACTTGTCCAATTTGACTTTGATACTGTGAAAATCAAACGAACAACGTCATAATCAGTACAAACTAGTGGTGTATGGCATCGCGCCTTAAAGCAAATTGCTGGAACTTCCGATATCTTAAAAAATATTAAATATTAAATTAAAGGTAAATGTACAATAAATGGCAGATTTTGAGCGAATTAAGCATCCGATTTGAATGATTCAAAATACTTTATGATTGTGTTGACAAAACAATTGATTTTGAAAAAAAAATCACTTATATACTTTTAATGAATAATTTTAACTTTGTAATTCATTTTATATAATACTTATAAATGTTACACAAAGTTACAGTATTTATAATAATCTATTTGAAAACATTTAATATTCCTACAACATTTCGTTACGGTACGGGAAGTTCCAGCAATTTGCTTTAAGGCACGATGCTATATATCACTAGTTTGTATTTGAGATATTAGTGGTGGACCTTTAAGCCCCGTTCTACCTAATTTACTCCTCAAATTAATTTGATCGCTCTCTTATCACTCTCTTATTGTGAAAGTATTCCTCTTCTCTATAAGCATATATGGAAATCTATTTGGCGATTAATTCGGCAACATTAGGTTTTGATTAATGTTTTAGTTCTAATCACCGAAATGAATCTAAACGAAAATATTCAATTACATTATGTACGTTCTGTTATCCCTATAATTGGATTTTAAACGATTTGATTTTTAAGGTTAGTCGAGAAACTACAAACACGTCGTTTTCATCTATGTAAGTAATTAATCAAATTTTAAAAGATCGTCGATTACGTAAGAGAAAACAATCAAATATTCTAATACACACGTAGAATGTGTGTGTTTTGAATGGTTTCATTAGCATATAGCACTAATAGACATATATAAACTCGTAAAACTAGCCAAATTAAGCAGTAAAGTTGTGATTATGCGAAATTTTAAGAAACGCTTATGCAATTTTGTATATTGCCTGTGATTATGATGAATTTATAATTTCCGTTGTAAAAATAGTTTTTTCTAAATTACTACCTTAATCTCTTTTATATTTATTCGCGATATATTTATTTACTATGTGCCATTTATATCCAATTTTTATTAATTTATTAATTTTTGATAAATGTTCTTTCTAAATTACTACCTTAATCTATTTTATATTTATTCGCGATATATTTATTTACTATGTGCCATTTATATCCAATTTTTATAATTTATTAATTTTTGATAAATTTGTTCAATTTTTGCCTGTGCACCTGAAACGTTTGACACCAAAATTGGATAAAGTATGTATGATAAGATACAGTTACATATTTCATTTTGAAAGTTTTGATTTTTGTAAAATAATTCTGTTGATTTTGATTTACACGACTATTTAATAATAAGTTTCATCTAAAACTAGTGAAATATTCTTGTCTCACATAAAATGTTTTGGTGCATCCTTTGACAATGATTCATAATATCTAGCTTGTTCTGCTATTTTGTTGATGATAAAACTCATTGAAACATTTATCATGAAACTCTGTTCAATTATTACTAACCTTTATTATTTTATTTTCACTGATTGACAACTTAATGAACAAACTATAAATTACTCGACATCGATACAAATCTTTTAATTTACCTTCTATGTTGTTTCAAAACATTTAGTTTCGTATATAAGTAATATAAGCTCATTTCTATGTTTAGACCGAATGAATTTGCATAAAATCAATTTACTTTTGAATTTGAACCTTGTGAAAAGAGTTCACTGCAAAAATAGATATGACTACATAAATGAAGAACTAGAATTGTTAGGTTAAAAGACACTTGGGAATTCTTGAGATTTTTGAGCAACTTGAAAATAATAATACATTTTGTTGCTGAAAATAATTCCAATAATTTACCTCTTCTCATTACACATACGTCCATACGTGCAAATTGCTGGAGCTTCTAGTTTCGTAATGAAATATTCGAGAATTATTAAATGTTTTCAAACAGATTATTATAAATATGTACTGTAACTCATATATTTAAATATTTAAAATAAAGGACATGGTATAATATTTTTAAAAAATGAATAAACTGGATTGCAAAGTTAAATTTTTTTATTTGAAGTATGTAATTGAGCTTCAGAGCTGTACCAAGCATTAGAATTAAAATTCAAATTATTTTAGATACTTAAAAAAAGTTGAAAACTAAAAAAAAAATTGAAGAAAGTTTTTTGAATTATTCAGCATCCCAGCTTATTTATCTCGAAAACTGCAATTTTTTGCATATTTAGCTTTGTATCTCCAGAATGGCCAGACCTGCCTGTGCCAAAATCTAATCACCACTTCTCCGCATCATTACGAATTGAATGTTTTTTGGATCATTCAAATTGAATTCTCCGCTCTCTTAAAAACTCAATTTTTATTTTCTGCACTCTTTGCTCCATGTCTCTGAAACGGCTAAATTTGCCAAAAACTAATCTGCACATCTCCATATCTATAGGAATCGAATGTTGTTTGAACTATTGAAATCGGTTTATCCGTGCGCCCGAGAACGTGGATTTTTTTTTTTTTTTAATATTGAAAAATCATCGCATAATTAAATCGTGTGTCTTTGTTCTAACATAATACTATGATTTGTAACGTCGTCCGTTCGGCGCACGGTAGCGTTCTCAATTAGCACAGAGGGGCCTCAAGGCTGGGAAATAAGATACAAGACAAATCTTCGCCGTCCGAGTCTAAGTCGAGATTCGAGAGATCGAGAGATCGAGCTTCTTCATCCGATGCAGATATTCCGAACGCCATTCTTTCTTTGCTTTAATAAAAATCAAGTACATATTATACACTATTATACCTGAAGATGTGTTCGTGACCCGAACCATGGGAGAACTAGCAAATTGTGTCATCGCCAACGACCGTGGAATTGTCGAATTTTAAGAGATAGACGAATTAAATTTAATCATACGTTGCGGGAGGATTGATCATACGCTTTAATTAACTAGTTAGTGTGTGTGAATAGATTTTCTGCCATAAATCGACGTTTTCTCGAAAACGGCTGGGCCGTTAGCGTTTATCAATTTTATGCGATGATCAGCCAAACCGTTTTTGTAAATAGCAGAAAAGTGAAAAAAAAATTGTCCACGTTTTAGCCTGCAATTCTGAATCGAAAAACCGTTCGAAACATATTGGTTGGGAATCGTGCTGATTAGTTTTTAGTAAAGATCGGCCGGGCCGTTTTCTTGCAATAAAGTGTTAAAAAAATTTTTTTCGACGATTTTTATGATTTTTTTTTGACGGTAAATACCATAGTCTTATAGATCATACTAAAATATTACGGCCCTCTCTTCTATTTTTATTTGATAAAATTGGTTCACATATTTCAACATCAAAGTTATTATAAAAAACTTGAACCATACACAACAAATTGACATTTGTTGGTCAAATATGATCTTTCCAATTCATTAGTATTAAATCCTATGGGAATAGAATTATTAGAAGTATTAGACAGATTGGCAGGCAAACAGGTAGAAAATAAAAAAATGAGACATATAAACTGGTAGAATAATCGATAGGTAGACAGATAAACTAGTGAACAAGTATACAGGTAGACAGGTAAACAGGTGGAAACGTAGACAAGTAAACAGGTAGACAGGTGAACCGGCAGGCTGGTGAACGGATAGACTGACAGACAGGTAAACAGGTACAAAAGTCAAAAATTTGGCAAAATATCTAGAAACGCCAAGTAACCATAAAATTAACAAATAAGATTTTCTTCTTCAGAAAGTCAATTATTATACCCTCGCGAGCAATTTGGGACATCTATTTTCTTGAGCAAGCTTTGAGCAGAGTCCATGTATATTCTCGTGGGTAAATACAACTTAATGACAATTCTGAAGATGTGTGATTTCTCATACGATCAAGCTGATAGTAAATTGAAAACTCACATCTGACAAATGCAACACATGATATAACGAATTACATTGACAACGTCAACGACTTGGAACTAATCGCGTTCTTTGCCGGTTGCACAATATATATTAACACACAACTAAAGAGATGAAGATATTTGACAATGGTAAATATTTAGTAACTTCCCATAGGGTAAGTTATAGTAACCGCAAAAAAATCTAAAATGAATTTTTTTATATATCTTTACGTTTCAGAGGTTTCTGAATATTTTGGCATACCTTAGAAAAAATTAATGTGTGTGTGTACAAATACACATTTTCGTCGACGATTTCGGGAACACGGTTTTACCGATTTGAATTATTCATAAAACATTCGAATCCTATTGATAAGGAGACGTGCTGATTAATTTTTAGACAAGCCAGCCGTTTCTGACTTTTTTTGAAAATTTTAATTTTTGGTACGGAAAGTTCCAACAATTTACCTTAAGGCACGATGCCATATACACCACATTTTCTTTTGGCTATGGATCTTTTGATAATTAAGACATTTACATATTGCTAGATATCAACATTTGAGCATTTACTGGGGAAAACGATAATTTACTCCTGCAGCTTATGATACATTATTTTTTCTCGTCTCTCATAACTTCTGCATTCCTAAAAATCATGTTCTAATGTTTCTGGTTCTTCTTCACATTGGCACGTATAGTTTTGTAGCATTCCTATCCTCCAATGCTTACCCAATTCTGTTAGTGAGGTAGTAATTTATGATTAAAATTTTATTTAACTGCATCCATTGACATTGATTAATTTTTTAGCTGTTTTCTATGGGACACTTGTCAATTAATATTATGCACGCCAGTCTTAAGCTCAATCTTCGTGATCACGAAGCCAGGCGCTCAGCACAGCGCTACGGACCCCCACGTTAGAGTGTTGTTTATATCCAGAATCGTGCTTTGCATTACAGTATAATATATAAATAAAACATATAGATGAACCATGGTATAATTTGCTTTGCTCGTTCTTTTATAATTGGCGTGCATGATTAGATTAAATTACCGATATGCCCATCAGTGAAATTAATTACACGCATGATAATTCGTGTGGTAATATCACATTGTATATCGCTGCCTGTCGTGATAATTTATTTCGCCTCCGAAAATAAAGAAAGAACTAATCGCAAGACTAAGGTTATGTGATCGTTTGACGGTTTGGCCCCGATGGCAGGTGATCGTCTGAGATTGCATTCCACATGTAACTATTACGTGTGACGTTTATGGGAACAATATTGAAATTGTGTAATGATAATCATTTAGATATATTCATAGAAACGTCTTCACGAGTATCGCACCTTCACTAATAGTTGAAGAGCTAGAAACTTGCTTAGAATCATAATAGATTCACAATAGTTTTTTTTATTAATATTATTATTTGACCAGCGATCAGATCTTTAGGATCCTATAAACTCTTCTGATGATCTAACTAACTACGTCGGCTTTATAGATGGCAAAGCAAACTGTTCACCTGCATCTATGTTATGAGTTTTGCCATTACGAATTCTGTAATACCGATCAAATTTTTAATTGATTCTGCATTGTCGGGTAAAGGATATTTTTACTTGGAAACATATCTATATTTTTAAGTGAAAACCAATGTTACTACCGCTTGATATCATTCTGCTCAAGGCAGTATCGAACCTAGGACCGCAGGATACAAATACTATAGCTGTAACTAGTAACTACTAACCCACGGTCGAGCCTGTATGACATTTTATAATAAGATTAATAAATTCAGAGAGCACCTTTGTCCATTTATTTTACAAAAATAAATTTTTTCACAAAAATCGACAAATATTTAACATTCACATAATGCAAACTTTAATTTTCGAATATGTAATCATTCCTTAATAATTGGAAAATAAAAGCGCCTAGACACATCAATTCTAGACAAAAAACTATTTGTTTTTTTTTTTGTTCTCTGATGAACATATACAGATTTTGTATTTTAGTCTATTACTTTAACAAATATTTTACTTAAAAAATATGAAATATTAAGAAAATAGAAAAAAAAATCAATTAAATTTGATGATACATAAAACAATTGTTGTGAATTGTACTGAACTATTCCATAGCTTGAAATTCACTTTTGGGCTCTAGTTCCTTGAAATGACCCAAAGAACCGCAAAGTGCTCCTGTGAATTTTTTCGGCTGCATACAATTTGACCCGCCCTAATATAATATAGGTACCTCCTGAAAGTTTTGATTTTTATTTAGAAATAAAAAAAGTATGAAATATACAATTTTGTGTCGATGATTGTACGTTTATTGTATTTTTATATATAAGAGTATAAATGAATTATAGTATTGACCGTTGCATTATGACAAATATATATTGTAGAATCCATTTAATAAGATAATACGCCATCTAAGACGGTTTTTGCAAATTGTCCTTTTGTGCGTTTTGGTCAGTTCTCTAGAAAATCGTCTAAACGAATTTATTCAATTATATTGCCCCATGGGCTCCTTGTCTAGATTGCTCCAAGGCGACTAGATATCGTATCCGTATTATGTACCTACAATTTGTTGTTATTGTGCTCCGGGCCGAAGAACGATTCGATTGAACGATTGCATGGAACGGAAAACATGTAGTTGCATATAAGGGACGTCAAAGTAGCAAGGACAATTCTTTGACGATTCACCGATATCATGATACTAAAAATAGGAAGATAGGAAAACCTGCTTACATTGTACGACAACTTTTCATTGAAAAGTTGTGATTTATAGAGGTTATGGATAGTACAATTGTCATTTTGTATTGTGAAGTGGAATCCATCACGATACCATTATCAATCACAATAACCCTGAATTTATCTCATATCAGACCAACAGCTATCAGAAGATTGAACAAGAAGCATCCAAGCATCCAAGTATCCGATGGATCTATTGGAATAAAATAGTGTAACCTACTACCAAGATCATAAACGATCTCAAGTGAAAATAGCTTTTGGGGGTATTGCTTTTGTGAAGTTGAATTCATCACAATAGCATTATTAACCACAATAACTCTAAATTGAACCCATATTAGACCAACAGCTATTACAAAATTAGAGAAGAAGCACTCAAGCACCTGATCGATCTATTGGAGTGAAATAGAGTAACCTATTAGCTAGATCATAGATGATCTCAAGTGAAAATAGTCTTTCAGGGGCATTGTTACAACATATACACATAACTATTAGATGCAAATCTAATATAATCAACAACCACTAATGGTTAACCTCTGGGAAAAATAAATGAATAGTTTCAAGATTAAAGTCGCTGTGCTATTAATTTTTGCAAGTTTCTTTCAAAATCCTTAAATTTTGAAATAAATCTCTGAAATACTTTGAGATCTTTGAGTTATACTCTAATTGAACAAAATCTCTAATTAAACAAGCTTTTTGAGATCTTTGATCTTTTGATCAGGTGTCCTTTTTTCAAGGCAATTATAATCAAGTTGTTTCTCAAGATTGAGTTGTATATTGATTGAATATGATTATAATATATTATATATTACACATGATATAATTATAATCGTTTAATACTTTGATATCAGAATGTTTAAAGTGGCAAACAGAAACTTCCTGAATTTACTTACATCATAAGAACTTTCTCGATTTACGACTATATGAATATTGCAAAGTATGAACTACTGCATGTTTAGATATCATCCGCAAATCTCAATTCCTGATGAAAAAGTTCACTCATCTTAAATGATTATAATTGGTTGAGGATCTTAAAATACGTAACAGATAGAAGGAATATATATTATATTAGGAATAGTATTATAGGAAGATCTGAAAGAAAATTTAAAACATAGCTAAAATTCTCAGACGCAGACTTCAACAAGTAGTCAATCAATTTTTGATATTGTTTTGTGATTAAAATTTAAAATTAGTTACTGTTTAGAATTAGTTTATTCTATTTATTCAAAATAATCATAATTTAAGGTTTCTCAATAGTTAGTTCATATATTATTTTATTAATATAATTCAAGGTTCAATAATTTGCTATCAACTAGGTCACAGTTAAAGATCGATCGATTATGAATCCAATCGAATATCGAAAGGGAATCGATAAGTCTGGTTTGAAAGTAACATAAATGAAGAATATTTTACACAAATTAATACTATTAAATCGACTTCGTGACAATTTAATATTTAATGACATCATAAACTGTTTCAATGAGTTATACAGATGAGAAAACCGGCAAAATTGAATAATGAATATATTTCTAAATTTTTCAGATACTAAAATATAATATAATATTATAATATTTTTTTGTGTGTATATGTGTCCCTGTGCTTGTGTGTGCGTAGTAAAATATGGCAATAAGTCTACTTTATCATATATTATTAAATTAAATGCTTATATTGATGCGCAAAAGTCGTTACATCGTATTCACGATTGATATTCCCTAACGCACGCCTTACAGTACTGCCCCAATTTAGTTACACGCGAATTTTACGAGTTTTTTTTTATTTAAAATCATTTATTATTTTTTTTTAATTTAAAATAACACAGGTTACCATAATGTGTAACCATTGTGTACTTAATGAAATATATGATTTGTTGATGTGGCATTTAAAAAAAAACAATAAAAAGAAAAGAAAAAGAAGGAAATGGAGAAGGCATTATTAAAATATTTATAATGCTCTTTTTTCTGTTTTTAAAAATAATAAATGATCTCATTTTTTGCTTAAGCCCTGTCTAAAAAAACAAGGCTAAAAATACATCATATTATAAAATAAGAACGGGTGTTACTGCCCTTGGGCAGGACCGTGATCTGAGTTGAAGTCCAACTCGATTCAGGGAAGAATAGTTAAAATCTACACGTTTTGGCCAACATCCTGGCCTTCATTTCAAACAATATAACAAATTCAGAAAAATCAATATATATACTATCCGCAGTAAAAGTGCAATATTTTCTTGTATTTTTTCACCCAAAATAATTGCTCTAATAATTTTTATAACCTCGGATCATATTTTAACTGTTTTTTAGTAATGATAATATCTAAATTACATTTTTTTAGTGATAATTTAATAAACAATATTACCAGGGACGCTCATGGGGTCATCAGCGCCCGCATGCTATTTTTTTAGCGCCCTACCGCCTATTATTTTATCTGTTTTAACAGTTTATTATTAAAATTATTATCGTTAAATTATTATTTGGCTTTTGAAAAATTTTACTTATTTATTTTGAGCATTTTATGCGATTTATTCTATTGAGCGAATCATAGAGAGCAAAAATATTCTAGCCTTTCATTTTTAAACATAACATAACAAAACACTGGTACTTCATGTTGGATTATTTTAATTATTTTTTTATTATTTAAGGTATCCAAAATTACATCTTAAACTTTTCTTAATTGATATAGTAAGGGCCGGATTGTATGTAGTTACCTTTGCCATTTGTTGTTTAAAAGCGAAATTTTTAACGTATTTTAAAAATATTGTTCAAAGAATAGTAAAAGATGCAAAGAATTTATATATTTCTTGAATTATATTGAATTAAAAATTATATTAAAAATTTCATATCCAAATCTTGTGTTGGCGCCCCTTAAGGCGTGCGCTCGTATTTTTCGCATGCGTCACGTTCAATGTAGGACCAACCCTGGTTATTACTTAATTTCACATTTTAAGTGAATTGGCAATGGAAGTAATAAAAAAGGTAGGGTAAGAAAAATATTTTCTCATACCATGGACCTGCCTTCGGGCACTTACACAGTTTATAGTGAAAGAGTGTGGTGTATCAATTACATTTATCCTCCTACATGTTTCAAAACTACAATGAAATAAAAAAACGCTATTAAAAGCACTGAATTAATTGGCAATCTAATAATTACATTGCAGCAAATACACCTACATTAACTTTACAATCTTAAAACGAGATGACGGACAACTAGTTTTTAATATTTAATTGTATGCAGATGAACAACCGATCTGACGAGTTTATAATAATTAAAAACAAAAAAATATTTCTTTTCATACTTGACCTAAAATAACACTTTCTAAATAAATATTTAATTTGTATTACAAATATTACGTATGATTACTGGTACATCTCGTAATAGTAAACAAATTTTGTAAACATTTTTTATGTTTGATAAAAATTAATTATATTATGTTTCAGGTTTGAAAACTTTTCTATCATTTTAGTATACCTTAGAAAAAATCTGTGTATATGAGTATGCGATACAAAGAAATCAATAACCCTTACAGATAATAGAGTTAATTACTTAATTTGCACGTACATTGTAATCGGTTACCGTAATACTGCTTAGATGTAATTAACTTCTGTATGAATTTCAAACTGAACTTTTTATGTATTCAGTTACTTTGACAAATACTCAAACAATGTTTGCAATAATTGCTGTGGGTTTTCTTGGCTAATGGAAACAAATAATAATTATCTTGTAAATCAAGCGGCATAGCAAAAACTAATCGTGTTTTGTGGCCCTGGGAAAGCAGCTGCCAGGCCACGAGGCATGTAACGCTAAACATTGGCGGTTGCTGTTTTGCTGTTGCGTCGCACTTCCTGCGCGAGCAAATTGTGGAAAAGTGCGTGATGCACTGACAACAAATTAAAAGACTAGTGGTGCATGGCATCGTGTTTTAAGGCTAATTGCTGAAACTTCCCGTACCGAAATATAAACCTTTAAGGGGCGCAACTAGTGTGAAATTTTCAAAAAATCGAATTTTCAATTTTTCCATATTTCGATAGGTTATACCTTTTAAAAATAACATACCACAATTTTAAATCGATATCTTAAATAGTTTTTGAGTCACAGCCATTTAAAGAGTATATATATATAGTATATAGTATAACGATCATTTAATTTTTAAACGCGTTTTTCTCGAAACAGCATTTTCCGAATTTGCTGCAGTGATTACTCAAAAACAAATGATCCGATCACTATCAAGTTTTTTTACATATTCTATGTATAGTTCTCCATAAAATGAACTATCGATTTTTTGATCGGATCAAAAATCGAATTTTGGCAGCCCAAAAACGACCAAAATTTTGGGTAAAACTCGACTTTTTTTTTAAAAAAACGCCGTCATTTTGTCAATTTTTGATTTTTTTTCTTTATCGTAGTTTATTTTACAGATAGAATATTACTAGAATATTATCTAGTTTAACGCGATTTTTTTTTTAATTTCATCCACCTAGAAGGCCGGAATCACTGCAGCAGTGAAGGGCCTTTTTTTGTCGCGCCGTTGGAGATCAACTTTAATCTCTAAAAAAAACTTAAAAAAAAATCAAATTTTTGAGGATTTTGAAGTTCTTGAAAAAACTTGACCTCTTTAAAAAACTAGATTTTTTTATATCTTTTTTTTGAAAATTTTGAACTTTTTTTAATGCAATCGCGCTGCATAGCTGTTTTAGAGTCAAAATATCGAAGCGCGTAAGCTCCTGGTTGTAGTCTAACGTGTAAACATTGGTACGGAACCCATGTAAATGTAGACAAAATTTAAACTTATTATTATAATCTCTATAAAACAATTTGATGTGCATATGTCTAATATTTATTTGTGTCCGCCAAATGGCATTTTTTTCACTTTTTTATTGAATCTCCGAAACCGCTAGACCTGCGTTCCTAAAAAATCATCAGTTCGTTAATACAAATGAAATGTTTTTTGAATCATTCAAATCGGACGCTCTGTTCTCTCAAAAACTGAAATACAATTTTTGGCACTTTTGGCTCCGTATCTTCGAAATGGTTAGACCCGTCATAAACAAAAACATCTCCCTATCAATAGGAATCGAATGTTTTTTTTAATTATTCAAATCGGTTGAAATGAAAATTTGCATCCGCACACACACACATACACATGCATCAATTTTTTCTAAAGTATGCCAAAATGTTCAAAAGCCTTTGAAACGTAAAGATATATACAAATTTTCATTATCGATTTTTTTGCGATTACTATAACTTATCGGGAAGTTAATAATAAAAAATAAAAAAGAGAAAAAAAGTTGGTTCATCCTGTTAAAGATTTTTTGATAATACGTTACTCAACTTTCAAAATTATACTTCACAAATCTTAATAATTCCACAATATTTTCTATGGTTTCCTCGTAGATTAGTGCTTAGAGCTATGGGATTCGTATGGAAGCCCCAGGTCTGATAATGATGATATTCGCCTCGGACAGCCTGATGTCGAACAGTAGTGACATGGTATTTACTTGGAGATATAGATAGCAATTTAGCAATTCGTTTCCAAACAAAAATAGCGTTTCGAGGCATTGTTGTAACCTTCCAATTAAAAAGGCGACATAAGGATTGATCTCTTAGCGTTCACTTAGCTATTGAAGACTACCAATTTGGAGCAAATTAGCTCCAAGTTAGATTAAGTGTACCATGAAATTTGTCATACATAAAGAAAAAAGTGTATAAAAATATATCTAATAATCGATGCCTAATAAAATCATCGTAGAATTACATAGTATTGAGTTTTAATTGAAACTACTTAGTTATTTATGGAAATGCTCTCCACAATTACTTTTTGGACAAACTGATGATAATGTCTTACAATTAGAATCTTCAAAATTGAACTTGTGCCGGAAGGAACAAGCCACCGCAAAACCGCAATGTCACAGGAAAATGTTTTTACATTTATTGTGAATGACTGTTAATAATTAATTAGAAAGTAATGCGGTATATGATTTTATGTTGGATAGTATCGTCATTGTAAAAAATATAGTGTTAATTGTTTACTGATAAATGATAATAAAAATTTTATCTAAACTGTTGAAAAATAATAATAATCTCTATCATTTTTTTCTGCAAAAATAATGTCAATTTGTTTTTATGATTTAGATCGACTTAATATCATTTGATTTTGAATTTTTAGGTCTTCGAATATTTTTAAAATTACATATAAGGGTTTCAGATCTTAAATATGAGTGAAACATGATAGAGTAGAAAAAATAATAGTAGTTCCATTTTTAAAACCTGTAAAAACAGTATTTTTTGCTCAAAATTTGTAATAATTTATTAATTACAATTTGTTTTAAATTATAAAATTCATGCATCGGTTTCAAATTTTTGTTTCAGATATTTTCCTCCAAGCTCTCTATTTAAATTTGTCAGATAATTATAAAATTGGAAAGCCATCACACGCCAGTAGCTAGTAAAGGATATTAAATATTGATTAATTAATTAATTATTAATAATTTTGCACGGATCTCAAATTTGAATTTAGATCCGTAAATATATTTATTAAATTTTTGCTTGCAAAGCATGAAGTTTCAAAGATTTACCTCAAATCACTACAAATTAAGTTTAAAATTAAAAGAAATCACATACCAACGATTGATATATAAGGATAATAAATAATAGGCAGATCTATACGTTGAGTTAAATTCGATTCAGGGAAGAATAGTGTGAGAGATTTTCCATTACCATTTCATACCGTAGTTTTCGACATGGGCTATTTTTAATTGGTAACATATTTTTGAACCAAAATTTTAAGTAAACTTAGATATCAATATCTAATGCAAGATATCAGATTGTCTGAAGTGGGGGTTCGAACTCCTGTCCACACAAGTTAGTGGGCTCAACCGTTACGCTAGAATACTCTAATTTTAATCTCAAAGTTAAATTTGTTAAATATATAGTATTTATCAAATTTTTGCTTATAAAACAAATAGTTCCAGAGATTTAATTCAAAACTCTATGCACCACCAGCTAAATTTGTATCAGTTAACTTTGTTAGTTAGTATCAGTTAAGTCAGTTGGTATTAGTTAAGTTTGTGTCAGGTTAATGAAAAAAGTGATTATATAATTAAAAATCATTCACATATCCATCAGTAGCTAATATATGAGGATATCCTAAAGCGGTCTTAAATGCATATTATGTTGGTTTACATGGGAAGAGCGCGTAATAGATCTTCCTTCTGACCTTTCGGCTCAACCGCGAACTGTTGCGCGCGGACGGTTGCTGAATCATGTCGCGAAATGCAGGGACGAATCGGAAAATCAGATTGATAATTAATTATTACACTCTAAATGACTCAGAAAATAATAAACAACTAGTGGGGCGCATGGTATCGTGCCTTAAGGCAAATTATTGGAACTTCCCGTATCAAAAATTATTATTTTTTTAAAAACGAATAACATTTTTGAAAAAAAATTACTTCGTAAAAATTAGATTTTTGAGAAACTATAAATTGGACAAAAAATTACTTCCTTTTGAAATTTAAAAAAAAAAAATTTTTTTTTTTTTTTTTAAGAATGTTTTCTTTATTTTGACATATTTTGGAAGATCTGAACTTTTTTTCAAAGCAATCGTACTGCTTTAACTGCATAGAGACAAAATATAAAGCGCGTAAGCGCCGCGTCGCTGCCTAACGGATAAACATTGGTACGGAACCCATAGGAACGTAAACAAAATTTATACTTATTATTAAAATCTCTGTAAAATATCTGATAATTTGACGTGCATATGTCTAATGATCATTTTTGACCGCCAAATGGCATTTTTTTTACTTTTTTCACTAGATCTTCGAAAGATGAAAATTTTTCATCTTGTCAAGACAAGTAAAATGTTTTTTGAATTATTGAAATCGGACGCTCCGTTCTCTTAAAAACCGAGTTACCATTTTTGGCACTTTTTGCCTCGTATCTTCGAAATGGCTAGACCTGCCTTTGCCAAAAACTAATCAGGACGTCTCCATATCAATACGAATCGAATGTTTTTTTTAATTATTCAAATCGGTGGAAATGAAAATTTGCATCCGCACACACACGCAAGCATCCATTTTTTCTAAGGTATGCCAAAATGTTCAGAAACCTTTGAAACGTAAAGATATATAAAAAATTTTATTTTCGATTTTTTTGCAATTTCTAGAACTTGCCTTACGGGAAGTTAATAATAAACAAAAATACTTAACAGTATTTTATATAAAGATTTATAATGTTAAACTGTAAAATTTGCTTATATAGTTAGACATTTTCGACAGTATGGATCAACTTGAATGGGTTTCAAAATTTTCAAGAAATTTCAAAAACAAAAAAATGTGTTGAAAAAAGTGGATTTTATAAAATTTCAGAAACCTTCAAAATTCTCTGAAAAATCTGATTTTATCAAAATTTTCAAAAAAATTTAAACATTTTAAATTATTGTACGGGAAGATTAGTAATTTGCATTAAGGCACGATGCCATGCACCATTAGTTTTTGTTAGTGTTAGGTTAATATGAGTAATTATTCTTTTTTTTAATATTTAACAATGAAAATAATAAATAATATCATTGAGTATTTAATTTTCTCCAAATGATATTTATCAAGATCCACTTCTGGTGGGTTCGTGTCCCACGGCTCGTCTCGGCATCGTCTTCATTGACATTTATGAGCGAAACCGGCAATGTATGAAGAAACCGGAACTTCAATAACTAACGCAATGCAAATAGAAACAAAACTATTCAATTATTACGACAAGTTTCATGTTATTCGGTCCCTAGAATTAGCATTTAACGAATTGTTACTAAGTCGACTATCGTAGCACAATCCATCGGGGATAGAGATCAGGTAATAGATAGATGAATATTCCAAAATATGCATAGCTTTGCATTGTTTTTTCTTGTTTCTTAGAAATATTAGGGGGAACTAAGAGCTTGTTGTAACAGTTTTTTTGTTCAAATCAATATGTCTTGATGAATTCACCGGTTAGCTGATGAATTGATGCAATAACTACTCCTCTACCGAATCCAGTGGACTGTGGTGCATGGCATCGTTTCTTAAGGCAAATTGCTGGAACTTCCGTACCAAGAATTAAAATTGTTAAAAAAGTATTAAAATTCTTTGGAAATTTTTTATCTTTTTTTCAAAGCAAGGTGATTAGTTTTTAGCAAGTTTGAAAAAAATTTTTTTTTGTAGTCAAATTTCTCATTTTATAATAAAATTTTGACATTGAAGATAATTTGGAGCTTTTAGGATGATACTTTATGAACAACAACGAGATTAGCAAGGAATACTAAGGACGCCAAATTGTCGAAAAAGATTCTTACTTAGAAAATTTTAAGATCTCCATTCTATGCAATCATCTATCTATTTATGATGTTTGAATGCCAAAACCTATTTGAGTAATTATTATCTATTGTATAAATACAACTAGGCAAATGTCACAGAGACGTCGCCGTCGTTCCAAATGTCATCCGATGGTTCTGTTAAAACAAAGAAATGCGGAATCATTCGGGCCGATTATGCAAAATGTTATATTATAATATGTGTATTATGATATCTGCATATCGTTCGAGATCGCTCCTCTTCTCTCTGAGAAGAAAACGCAAATCTGCAGATATACTACCAAGACGAGATTCTGTATGGTGAGAAAGGTAATGTACTTAATGTGAAATTTCATAGAATGTGCAATATCTATTTGTTTTAACTACATGGGAATGTTGCATAACAGTACGATGCTTGCCTCTCTGTTTATGTTATTATATTATGTACCCAGATTTCAACATAAATATGTACTCAGAGGAATATGTAAATCATTAATAATGATATAATACATACATACGAATACGAACCCAACCACACATACAAATTAAAGACTAATTGTGTGTGGCATCGTGCCTTAAAGCAAATTGCTGGAACTTCCCGTACCGTAACAAAATGTTCGAGGAATATTAAATGTTTTCCAATAGATTATTATAAATACTGTAACATTGTCTTATATTTATAAGAATTATATAAACTGAATTGCAAAGTTAAAATTATTTGTTTAAAGCATATAAGTGAGCTTTAGAACTTTAGCCAGAATTAAAATTAAAATCTGAATTATTTTTGATATACAAAAAATTTAAAAAAAAATTTAAATATTTTTTTTTCCAAAAGCAATTATTTTGTCAAAACAAGCAGAATCACTTAAATCGGATGCTTAGTTATCTCAAAAACTGCCATTTTTTGCACAATTAGCTCGGTATCTCCAAATCGGCTGGCTCTGCCCAAAACTAAACACAACTTCTTCCAATCATTACAAATGGAATGTTTTCTGGATCATTCAAATCGGATGCTCCGTTATCTCCTCGATTTCTATTTTCTGCACTCTTTCCGCTGTATCTCCGTAACGGCTCGACCTGCCTTTGCCAAAAACTAATCACCACATCTCCCCATCAGTAGAAATCGAATGTTTTTTTAACCATTCAAATCGATTGATCCATGCGCCCGAAAACGTGGACAAAAAATTGTATCCATACACATACACACACACATCCATTTTTTCTTAGGTATGCCAAAATGTTCAAAAACCTTCAAAACGTGAAGAAATGTAAAAATTTTCATTTTTGATTATCGGCCCATTACTATAACTACCCTACGGAAAGTTAATAATGTTAGCTACCCAGATAAGAAAACTCTATCTATATTAGGGTAGTCCTTAATATGGACATTTTTGAATTTCCTGGCTCCCAAGGGCTCAAATAGTTCCAAATTGATAAAAAACAATTTTCTGGAAGTTTTAGCTCTTAATATTAACTTTTAGATAGTGCGCAATTCAATCAAACTTCGTATGGAAATAGCATTGAAAAAATTTTGAAAATTAAAAAAAGATTTTCAGGTATAACTTCGCGACAAATGAATGAAAAGTGAAAATTCGTGTCATTTTTTATTGGAAATTCGACGCTCTGCAAAATTTTTGAAAAATTTTTCATGCTATTTCCATACAAAATTTTGATTGAATTGCGCTCTATCTAAAAGCCAATATTAGGAGCTAAAACTTCCAGAGAATTGTTTTTTATCAATTTGGAACCATTTGAGCCCTTGCGAGCAAGGAAATTCGAAAATGTCCATATTAAGGACCACAATAATGTATATATATGTGTGTAATATTAAGTGATTCAATAATTATATTTTATTGCAAACAGTTGTCAATTATCCGAGTCACGATTTTAGCAATTTTCTTATTGACGGCGTCATTGTATGACTCCGTCGTCGACGTGAAAGTTTTCTCATTGCTGCTCTTGTAAGATAATTGTTCCGATGGCTTTATTCAAATCAAATTCTATATGAGATACTGAACATAATGGACCCATTATCATAATATCTGATTGTAGTAGCATTCTAATATAGATACGGAACAATTATATTTGCTCGAAGGTAATTGAATTATACTTACTATCTTACTATCTCTGATGTCTCCACGAATCGGATGAACTGTCGTTAAGAGAACGAACGAGGAGTAAATTAGAATACAAATCTGTAATAGGGTAGGGTGGGGGACAAAGGTACAATTTGAGTTTGAGTAATTATTTTGTAAAAACCAAAGTAATTGTAATAACAAAAAACACATACCAAGCAAAGAACTATTTGACTATGCTCAGTAAAACTCCCAACTAATTCATCATTGTAGATTTTATTTTGCAAATTATTATTATTCAAAAAATTGTTCCCTGGTCCTTTCTCGTTCAATTTTCTATAATCAGACTCATTGTTTTTTAAATACAATAATTACAAATGAGATAAATACAGCTTCTGTTTGAAATACATATTTTATGAGCATTTATAAAGATCGCACTGAATACAAATTTTGTATGGAACTTTGTCAGAAGAATTTATCATCAAAAAGTAATAATTTAAATTATCTCTTGTAAAATCGCTTTTATAAACTTATTTTACTGCGTCCACCTGCGGGACAGTAGATATGACATCATTATGCAGGACGGATTACATGTCCAATGGAGACAAAAAAAGCCTTTGATATCATTTAAGATGTTACTACTTACCTCTGATACCTCTAGCTCTCATATATCTATATAATATTAAATAATTATCGCGGGACATAGCATGGTCATTAATCCTCAAATATTCTAAACACAAATTATGCAATATCATAATCAAAGTGAATTGTAATTCACTTTTATTGTAACCATATATTTTATATTGTCTATTCGTAAAGAATACATTCGATAAAAAAATATTCGTTACATGTGTCCGAACAAGACCTAATGACCGCCTCTATTGGCTATGACTCGTGTTGTATAATTGTAATTATTGATAAATTACCGGTAAGAATAATGATAAATAAAAAAAATCGACTAATTACATGCATTATTAGATGCTTCGTTGATCGTAAGTAATAAGATTCATTTGCTTTTACTTGCGATACATTTTACTTTCTAACAATTCTTCCTGCTATTAAAAAGGCACACTGGAACAAACGCTCTTTTTGCACACGTAATAGTAAAGAAACTTAATTAAGTTTTGGTAATGGACTGATTTCAGTGACCTTTTGCATTAATTGTTATAAATTATTTTTTGATTTATTATTAACTTAATAGTAATCGCAAAAAAATCGAAAATGAAAATATTTATATATCTTTAAGTTTCTGAACATTTTGGCATACCTTAGAACAAATAGTGTGTGCGTGTGTGTTTGGGAACAAAATTTTGTCGACGATTTTGGGAGCACGGTTCAACTGATTCTCTAAGAGTTAAGCTTTGAAAATATAAAAAAAAAACAAAAAAAAAACGATTTTTGGAATTTCTACACTAGAATACCCCATGAAGATCAAAAATAACTAGTTGGTATTGGTATTTTGCCTTGAGGCAAGTTACATGAACTATCTGAAATGTGTAAATAATCGACTTAATCAATAAAAAATAAATTAATTTATGAGTGATTAAAAGTATTCCGAGTTGATTTATTACACATGATTGAAAACGAACGATCGGAGTACTTTCTTAAAGCAAATTTTCAAAAATCAACAATTTTTATAATTATACGAGTACCAGTATTCGTAGAACTTTAATGGTTTACTATGTTTAATAAGACCAGGTACTTTATCATTATACCAAGTAAATCGTCTAATTTTAAATTTATCAAACGTCAAAAAAACTTCTCTTTTTCTCAAACTTTGATGAATTTGTAAAATTAAACTACTTGTCGTAAGGCCGTTATAACTCAGTAAGTTTTATAAGATCATAGTATATATCACCAAAAAAAGTTCCATAAAAATCGGCTTAATTTCCAACAGTTAATTACAAGAAAACGGCTCGGTAGATTTTCATCTAAAACTAGTCTGTATCATTCCCAACTAATGTCTTTCGAACAGTTTTTGATTTTTAAAATCGATTCAGCAGTATGAGCTTAAATGTGGCCGAAAAGTTTAACACTTTTTTCCAAATTACAAAGAAACGGCTTGGCAGATCGTCGCACAAAACTGACTAACGATAGTCCTCATCAAGATACATCGAATGGCTTTTAATTTTCTGAAATCGGTTCAGGCGTTTTTGAAAACGTCAATAAAAGGTCTAATTTTGACAAATGCCAAAAAAACGATACCAATTTTTGCAAACTTTGTCGAATTTTTAAAGTTAAACCAATTGTCGTAGAGCCGTAAATTTTAGTATGATCTAGAAGACTATGGTATCTACCGTCAAAAAAAAAATTAATTAACATTTTATTACAAGAAAACGGCCTGGCCGATCTTTACCAAAAACTAATCAGCACGATTCCCAACAAACGATAGTCCTCGTCGAGATACATCAAATGCCTTTTAAATTTTTGAAATCGATCCAGCCGTTTTTGAGAAAACGGCGATTTACGGCAAAAAATCACACACACACATACTTTTTCCAAATTTGGTCTCATTCGATTCAAAATGGCTTGAAATGTCGAGAAAACATGAAGTTAGCGAATCGGATTTTTTGATGAAAACATAAACTTCTCCTTCGGGAAGTTAAAAACTATTTATTAGTCAAACTTAAAAATTTTAAATAAAGTTATATTATATTTCTATTTCCAAGTTTGATGATCAGCCATCTATCCCAAATGGCATCTTACCTCGGTGTCCTCGCCAAGGACGCTCTTTTGTGTTGTGTGCGAATCGACGAGCGCAGTCCATCGCATCGCCAACAGTCGTGATACGATAATATATGTCTCGTGATTGGAAGACGACCAATTCTCATACATTAAAATGTCGAGAACACTATCGATCTTAACTATGAGAAAAATAACGAAAATGTTACTCGCTTGTATACGACTAATGATGTTCCAAGTGGCATTAACAACTATATGCCTCGGAGAATTAATTGCTGTTAATAGATAGAAGTCATAACGGACTTTATTACCGGTCGGTCGGTCTACAGGTTTGAGGAGCATGTAATAATATAATTTGAAATTTATTCAGGAGCTTTTTTGTCGAGCCATAATTTTATAGTAACCATCATACCCGGACGTCCAATGACTGGATTGGCATTCGATTTAGACATTTGAAGTACTACCAAAAATATCCTGATGTTTCATAAGAGAGATTATAGAAAAAATTACAACCATAATACCCGGACGTCTAATCACTGGATTCGTATTCGATTTAGGCATTTTAAGTACTACCAAAAATTTCCTGATATTCCATAAGAGAAATCATAGAAAAATTCCTAGTACTACCAAAAATTTCCTGATGTTCCAGGGAGATAATAAAAAAATTACAACCATCATATCCGGACGTCCAATCACTGGATTGGCATTAGATATATACATATTAAGTACTACTAAAAATTCCTGATGTTCCATAAGAGAGATAATAGAAAAAATTACAACCATCATACCCGGACGTACAATCACTGGATTGGTATTCGATTTAGACATTCTTAGTACTACCAAAAGTTTCCTGATTAAGGAGATTACAGAAAAATTTTAAACAATCATACCCAGGCGTCCAATCACTGGATTGGCATTCGATTTAGACATTCTTAGTACTACCAAAAAATTCCTGATGTTCCATAAGAGAAATTATAGAAAAAAATTAAACAATCATACATCCAATCACTGGATTGGTATTCGATTTAGACATACTTAGTACTGCCAAAAATTTCCTGATGTTCCATAAGGGAGATTATAGAAAAATTACAACCATCATATCAGGATATCCAATCACTGGATTGGCATTCCATTTAGACATTCTTAGTACTACCAAAAATTTCCTGATCTCCCATAAGGGAGATAATAAAAAAATTACAACCATCATACCCGTACGTCCAATGACTGCATTGGCATTCCATTTAGACATTCTTAGTACTACCAAGAATTTCCTGATGTTCTATAAGAGAGATAATAGAAAAAATTACAACCATCATACCCGGACCTCCAATGACTGGATTGGCATTCCATTTAGACATTTTTAGTACTGCCAAAAATTTTCTGATGTTCCATAAAGGAGATTATAGAAAAAATTTAAACAATCATTCTCAGACGTCCAATTGCTGGATTGGCATTCGATTTAGACATTCTAAGTACCAAAGATTTTCTTATGTTCCATAAGAGAGATAATAGAAAAAATTATAACCATCTTATCCGTAAGTCCAATCACTGAATTGGCATTTGATTTAGACATTCTTATTATTAGCACTACCAAAAATTTTCTGATGTTTCATAAAGAAGATTATAGAAAAATTTTAAGCAATCATACCCAGACGTCCAATCACTGGATTGGCATTCGATTTAGACATTTTAAGTACTACCGAAAATTTTCTGATGTTCTATAAGGGAGATAATAGTAAAAATTACAGCCATTATACCCGCACGTCCAATCACTGGATTAGTATTCTATTTAGACATTCTTAGTGCTACCAAAAATTCCCTGTTAAAGGAGATTATAGAAAAATTTTAAACTATCATACCCAGACGTCTAATCACTGGATTGGCATTCGATTTATATATATTAAGTACTACCAAAAATTTTTTGATATTCCATAAGGGAGATAATAGAAAAAAAATTACAACCATCATATCCGGACATCCTATCACTAGATTGGCATTCGATTTAGACATTCTTAGTAATACCAAGAATTTGCTGATGTTCCTTAAGGGAGAGTAAATAAAAAACAGTTTAGTGAAGCCGTTGAGCCCTAATTGCCCATAGTAAGTATTTCTACTATTTTTTCAACTTACTAAATTTTCAGGTACAATCAATCTTGAAATAATAATATATTCAAAGACATTCAATAGATTTTAAACCGCAAATCTGAGCAACTCAATGAACATTCAGCTACTGCTGCGGTTAGACTCAAGAAACAATTTGACGAAAACAAGACATCAATTCAAAAAGCATTAAATAGCCCAGTCATTTGCCACAAAAAATGCCGTTTTCTCGATGTAGTACTTCATTTAATACGTAAAAATATATAAAAATTTTCATTTTCCATTTTCAATTTTATAAATCAATTGGTAATATAAAATAACAATTGATTTAATCATCTCGGTTTCTTATGACAATGTCCACGTACAGTTTTGTGAAAGTTTGCAATCGTCTCGACTCATCTCAAAAATGTTATGTGTCTCATGAAAGGTCGCCAGGAAATAAATAGCAACAACAGGTAATTATGATAATTAGGCACCTTCAAAGGTCCCCAATAATGTTTTTTTTTAAATTTTAAACAAAGAAATATTATGAATACAACAAGTTAAATCAGACGATGCAAAAATGCCACATTCCGACACCTGTTTTCACGATTCGCATTATATAAGACAGGTTTCTGTTAGAGATGAACATTTAATAATTAATTGTGATGAGTTAATACTCGCAACCTGTATTATATGTCAGTACGTTTCGTGTGAAAGAATGTTTAACATTTTTATAAGATATTAATTACGGTATGGCACAGGAGATGGAATTTATGATTGATAATCATTACGTATCTTGAATTTTTTTACTATGAATCGTAATAATGCAATCATTTCTAATGCGGGTCAAATAATACGAAGATATAAAGTTTGTAATGAAACTAGGTATAATTGGCTATTCGCCTTAATGCTAGTTGCATAAATTTCCCAAAATGTGTAAATAGCCTCAAATAATTCTAAACATTTTGAAGTTTGGATACCATCATACCCGGACGTCCAATCACTGGATTGAAATTTCATTGAAAATTCTAAATACTACAAAAAATTTGCTGGTATTCCATAATGGAATAGGTTTTTGAAGTAAATCTTCTTTGGACGCGACTAGGGAGTAAATATGTGAAAATGCAACGGAAGTTGCGGTACGCCCGAACTGTTCGTCATTCGCTCTCGATGAAATTCATTTCTATACGGGTCGATTGTGATTGGTCGTCGTGTCGTGTGAATAGAGATCTTTCGTTGTATGCGTACCGGCGTACCGGCGTATGCTGAATCAAAAGAATATTTTACCCTGTCCCCCGAAAATAATTATAATGAATATAATAAAACAAATGAAACATTTGTGCCGTGTAAGAAATGTAAGTTTATTGAAATAATTTCTATATTATTCGTAGTTTCTATAAATTTTTGAAGTTATTCAAATGAAAAATATTTTTATAGGCAAGACAGATATTACAGCTGCTCAAATAATGACATTGTATCGCAAGCGAAAAAGTAAAAAAAAATACAAGCAGTCAATGAAAGTATGTTAATTTTAATTACATGAAGTTCTTCAAACACAATTATATGATGAGTAAAATTGTGAAACCAATATTTCTTTAGGCGTTGTTTAATATAATCCACTGTGAACGAATATTATAAAATTTATTAACCATTTCTCTAATGAAGGTTCAAGTCCTAAATGCTAATTACAATGACAAACCGATCATGTCATATTTGAAGTATAACTTTAATTACATTATTGTTTTCAAATATTATAAATATATTTAATGCTATTAGAAATACATAAATTATTATTTATTATTATATAAATATGTATAATGCTTGACATTATATATTTTGCGATTACTATAACTTGCCCTACGGGAAGTTAAAAAAAATCTTGAAATTTGACTCATTTTAGTAAATAAAAGTTTGCTCCTGATAAAGTATTATTCTTTGTTTAATGTTTCTTTTCTATGAAACAGATCCTTTCTCAACAATTTTTACCTTATGTTTCAGCGTTTCAGTAAAAGTTTCGAGGTCGTCGTAATTATGTTAATACTCTCATAAGATTATTCTGATATTCTTGCAACAGTTTGCCGTATTGTATAAATGTTTAATTTAATTAAAAATAATGAAGCAGTATTTCAATGCTTGCTCATATTGGGATTGTATGTGTTTTATTACTCTGCTGTATACGATATTGGCATAATAAACTCAAAATTATTACCCATCATTTATTATTTTGTATGACTATATAATATTAATCTGGCGATGAAGAAATCATTATTCTTTACAATACAAAAGCATCACGGCCGATGTTCCTACAGCCAGAAGAACATAAATCAGAATCTTCATTCTTGATTCTTGATTCTTGATTATACGCCTTCGAATTAAAATTTCGCCACTCGATCTATTATTACTATGTGATTTATTGGAATAGTGTAATACATCAGTATGTACTACTCGTGTAAAAATTTCAAATATTTATAGTCAATAAGAAGAGTACTGATTATACCTGAAAGGGAAGTTTGTTTGTTTAGGAATCGAATGTTTTTTGAACCATTTAAATCGGTTGTTCCGTGCGCCCGGAAACGTGGATAAAAAATTATATCCACACACACACATAATTTTTTTCTGAAACCTGAAGATATGAAAAAAAATTCAATTTAGATTTTTGGACGATTACAATAACATACCCTACGGGAAGTTAATGATGGGTCTGTCTCCAGCACCAAGGACGCTGATTTCAATCCTCATTTTTCTCCAAGTAACAATATGACTTTTTCTCGTCTTACAACAACAATTCTATCAATCAGCACATCTATTAAGTTCTGATCCACGAGCTAAAAAAATGTTTGGCCTTATGGCGTTGATAGTTTTGATAACACTTATATCTATATTAGAAAATCTAGCAATCGTATTGATTGCGAAAACAAGTTTTGAGTATCGATTACAAAAAGGCTTATTTGAAGTCTCGATTAACGACGAGCACGAAATAACTATAATAGTCATCATTTTATGGACGACTCTATAACGAAATGCAGTAGTTAAAAGAAATTAAGATTTTTAATCTAGTCGCTCCTGAAATTGAGAACATTTTATTTAGATTAATATTTATGAAGTTTCGTCAATGTTGTTCGAGTCAGGTCAACTGTGAATAGAATATTTAATTTGAGCAGTATTGTTTCTTTTGTGCATGACATTTGAACTGACTCTTTCGAACACACCTCATTATTGCAAAGCATTTATAATTAATACCTAGATATATTATAATTAAATATTATAGAAAATATTTTACAATTTTTGACTTGTATAGGGGAGCTAGTGGCTTATTGTAATAGACGTAAGTAGTAACAGGCGTTTTTCAATAAGGTCTTGAATTATATTAAAATATTTTTTTCTGTCTTATTGAATACGTAAACCATCCTGCATAATATTATCATAGTTACTGTTCTGACGCAGTAAACAGAAGTATGCAGGTCCGTGATTTTTGACATGTAATATAAAATTTTACTATCATAAAATTTCGGTTTGCGTTATTAATATTGACTAATTTTAAACTGCATCTCTTATTTTGTTTTAACTTATTGCTAAATTGTCTAAATAGTTATATTGAATAATGTAAAAAAATCACATCTGCGATTAATTGTTGGGGCTAGTTGTAACATGCAACAAAAGCATATTTTGACAAGTGAATCAAAATTTTGAAAAAGCATTGTATTTTATATTAAGTATTATTAATGTATTTATATTTTATACATAAATAAGATATTTAGAACAAAAATATGGTATATTTTATAAAATAAGTAATTACTTAGGAAGAAGAATCAAGAAACTTTGGTTGGAGTGCGGCCTATCTTAAAATTAAGATCTAAATCAATCAAAGTATTTTTTTATCAATTTGGAAGCATTTGAGCCCCTGAAAAACGAAGAAATTCGAAATTATCCATATTTAGGACCACCATGAAAGAGATTGGGTGGGATGTATAGTTTGTAAGATGTGGACGCATGTAAATTGTGTTATGATAGATATTTAAATGATTAATAAATATTATGTTCTCAAATTAATCAAAAGGGTAGCATGAACCTATAT
Source organism: Ctenocephalides felis (assembly GCF_003426905.1). NCBI lineage: Eukaryota > Metazoa > Arthropoda > Insecta > Siphonaptera > Pulicidae > Ctenocephalides > Ctenocephalides felis. The sequence goes on from NW_020538040.1 coordinate 184,036,791, forward strand.
TGAAACATGACTTGTATTGGCTCGCAAATGAAGTCCACCTTCTACCATCTACCATCCACCATCCACCATCCACCGTCCTCCGTCCTCCGATTTGCCTAAGAAGAAGAAGGCACGGATCTGCGATCTTGGCATTCTTGTTGCCGTTGTTGTTCGTTTCGTTATGAGATTGAAAGCGATTCGAATAATATGATAGTTTAAAGGTCACAGTAAAGTGCCCGAGGTGTTTTCTCGGTGAAAGACGAAGATGATCAACTGACGACGACCACGACGGTCTTGCAGACTTAAGGACGATACAGCCTTCTTGGACTTGATATACGATCGTTACTCAACGATTATTTAAAAAAACTTTTAAGATGAGCAACTATTTTTTAAGTTCGAATTGTAATAAATTTTTGGTTGTAATAAAATATTGGATAACCGATTTTATGATCGAACAAAGCTTCCGGATTGCTGTAATGTATTGATATTTGTATACAAGTCGATGATAATGTATTCGTCTCCTTGTAACGATATTCATTATATCAATTCTTTGAATGTATTGTTTGCACAAAATATTAAAATTTTATATAGAAGAGCTAGGGGCTTGTGGTAACAGGGGTAAGTAGCAACAGGCGTTTTTCAAAAGGATTTTTGATTGGACATGTAAAGCTCTCCTGTTTTCTTATGATGGTTACCATAACCAATCCTGTCACCTCATTTTGGCTCGAGTTTAAGTTCTGGGAAGTAATTAGCAAAAAATGCACATCTCGCTTTACTCGGCATTATAATCATGAAAACACATAAATCTTCTTGAAGGAACTATAGCTATCCTCAGTGGAAGATGATCTACCATGTCAATTTATTATACTCAAGATACTCTGAAAAGTAAGATTTTTGAGAAAATTACTCTGAAAAGTAAGATTTTTGAGAAAATTACTCTGAAAAGTAAGATTTTTGAGAAACTATAAATTTTTGACAAAAATTTACTTTTTTTTGAAAAAAAAAGACTTTTTGAAGAAAAGTGTATTTTGAAATATTTTGGAAATTCTGAACTTTTTTTCAAAGCAATCGCACTGCTTTAACTGCATAGAGACGAAATATCGAAGCGCGTAAGCGCCGCGCTCCCGTCTAACGGATAAGCATTGATACGGAACCCATAGGAATGTAAACAAAATTTATATTTATTGTTAAAATTTCTATAAAATATCTGATAGATGTGCATATGTCTAATGATCATTTTTGACCGCCTGATAGCATTTTTTTTTACTTTTTTTACTAGATCTCCAAAACCGCTAGACCTGCCTACGTGAAAATTTGATCACTTCTTCATCTTGTACAATACAAGATACAAGTAAAATGTTTTTTGTAATTATTCAAATCGGACGCTCCGTTCTCTTAAAAACTGAGTTACCGTTTTTGGCATTTTTTGCCCATATCTTCGGAACGGTTAGACCTTCGCCAAAAACTAGTCAGCACGTCTCCTTATCAATACGAATCGAATGTTTTTTGAATTATTCTAATTGCTTCATCCGTGTTCCCGAAATCGTCGACGAAAATTTGTATCCGAACACACATACGCACACGCACACACACACACATACTTCCATTTTTTCTAAGGTATGCCAAAATATTGAGAAACCTCTGAAATGTAAAGATATATAAAAATGTTCATTTTCGATTTTTTTGCGATTACTATAACTTACCCTACGGAAAGTTAACTAGCTATAGAAAAAGAAAAGGTTCTGATTGCTGTTCAACAATGTATAAAAAAATTTTTTTTTGTAATTTTATTTGAACAGCAATCAGAACTAATGGGTTCTATGAGCTGTTGTGAGTAAGATCTTACAAACTACGTTTGTTTTATTACAGATGGCAACCCAAACAGTTGTCACATCTCTGTATGATAATTTTTTTATTACAATCTCTGTAATAGGGCAAGTATGGTGCAACAATGCCGGATGAGGGCTAGTTTCACTTGGAAACATATTGCTATCTATATTTCCAAGTGAAAATCGTTGTCAATGTTGCCTGACAACAGGCTGCTCAAAGTGGGTATCGAATCCTGGACCTCTGAAACAAGTCCCGTCGCTCTTAACCGCTTACCTACGGGCGAGCCCATAAAAAAAATTAAATGCAAACATTATGCCATTCCGATTGTCTAATAAGAAAAGCGATCGTATTATCATCATATTGCAGAAGTCTCAGGTAGTATGTAGTATGTAGTCGTAGGTAAGTTTAGGCAATCCTCGGCTACATTGAGTATGTGTTACACGGGCAGCGGACCGTTGCTCCGGCTCTTTTGTTTAATTCACCTTACAAGGTGCAAGAGATTGGCAATGAATGGCACTAATAATAATATAAACGGCACCAAAACGCAATTGCATATTTCGTAACGAGACCTAGAAGGATTTAATGAATTCAAACGATACGAAGACATTCTAAGTTACGGAGGTTGTAAAACATGGGAATGGATTAGGAGCTGATTAATTGAAATCATGATTTTTGAAGTTTTAATTTTTTTGACAAAATGGTAATTGAAATCATATGAATGGTTATTTAAAATACATATTCACAGTTTTTCCTATCTTTTTGACAATCACAGCTTAAAAGTCCTATAAGCTGTTGAGGTAAGACTCCCTAACAACGTGGCTTTTTGCGAATGCAACCCAATAATTGACCTATCTATATTTGATATATTTATTTTACTTTTTTTAATAGTTGTTATGACAGTCACTAGATAGATTAAAAAGATGTATAGAAATATAGAAGCTCATGATCCACCGAACTCTATTAAATTAATACACTTTGTTTGTACTGTCGAAGGACCAGATATAATTACATAATGGCTATATCAGATCGATTAGATTATAAAGATAATAGATAATTTTAATTATCGTAATAATTTTAACATATTCAGATAGAATAATACGTTGATGTAAAGTTGAGTTAATATTACTTGTTGCTAGTTTGAATGTTGATTCTAGACTTAGAATTTGAGTGATTTATAAAGTTTTCTATATTTTTGTATTATTTTTTTTATTGGTCCCTTTTGTGGATTTAAGCGACATCCCATTACATTTTTCAATTATTTGATGAGTTGACCTGCGATTTGTTTGAATCGAGTTCAAGGAAAAATATTTTTTTGGAAGAAAGGATTAATATTTGAGGGTCTGCAAGAGACAGAATATATTACAATGAAGAATTAGGTTTTGTAATGCTTATCTTGTTAAAAAGATATTAAAATATATTTGAATGATTTAGTACTGAATTATTTCAGTACTGTTCTGCAAGCAGTAAACAGAAGTGTGCAGGTCCGTCATTTCTGACATGTAAAATTGTACTATCATTAAAAATTTGCATTTCAAAATGTTAAGGTTTTCTAGAATCTTTTCTTTTGATAACAGTTCAAGTTTTTGACCTAACATTCAAGTTCCTCGGCGTAGTAAAACCTTACTTTCTCATTATTTTCTTGATTATGAAATAAAAGAAACTTCCAGCTTTTATTGCGCATTTCTAATTAATACCTTTTCTCATATTATTACAGAAATCAATAATAAAACATGATATATCGATATTCACAATTTGCTGCGTCAGTTTCCAGCTTCTACAAATATTTAAATAGATCAAAAAAGAGAAAAATGCTGTAATTATAATAATAACCAATGCAATTTGAAAAACAACATTTGAGTATTACAGTATTTATAAATTTTCAGTTTTAACATCTATTTCATTTACTTTTTTTATTATAAATCAGAATATACTTTGCTTTTATTATTATATGAAACAAAAGGTTAAAAAAGAAATTCTTGTTTATTAATTGCTTCGGATATTGGATCAACGTGTTATTTATTGAAAATGTTTACATTAATCTGAAACCGGGCCATTGTAGCCTAAAGAAATAATTCATTAGTATGTTAATTTGTTACAAATTGCCGAACTATCACCAAATACCTATGTTTAGCAAATATGTAGCAATTTGCATTCAACGCAATTTACAAATGCCAAACCTGTTATACATATGGAAACTAAATATTTTAATCGGCATAACATATAGAGTTATTTTTTAAGGAATTAAAAATATTGTGCAAAATTGATCGGTATGATAAATATTTCAATATAAGCAATCACTGTAAATAATATAATAAATCACTTAGATGTTTTTAAATGTAGATAAATAAAAACTATTGAATATTTTCATACGTATTTATATGTTGTTCAGGTGTTTCAATTTTAGTAGTAAATTATGCATAAAATCTAAACTTGCAAAATCATTAAATAAAAAAATGAAAAAAATTTAAGAATATTGTACAGAATAATATATAAATTTTGTCATCAAAGAAAGGAAGCAATAACTGTCTCACACATCGCAAACATTTATCACTAATTTTTCAGAATTTTATGTATAGATAAATGAGATTAATAAGAATAATTTGTAATAATGTATATATATATATATATATATATATATATATATATATATAATATATATAATGATGTGCGTACATAATTAATCATAAAATGCGCGATATAACCATTTTGTTTTATTATTATGTATTCATCATCTCTGATTTCTGTTTGATGTCATCCAATTACTGTCGCTTTCCTCCTCATGAATAATTCGCATTTCGAATATGTTATTTATTGTTTCGTGTTATATTATATATAGTGGATTGCGTGCCGATGCCGAACTCATAGGTCACGGATCACCTCCATACTATGTACTCGTAAGGAGACATTTAGGAACATATTTTACATTTTAACAATGGGCGAGAAATCCTAGCAGAACAAGATGACAAGATTTATTTATATGCATACATATATATATGTAGTCATACGATTGCCGAATACTTGTGGAGATGATGCACAATGAAACATTCGTTCAGTAGAAAGCGTTTTTGCATAATGACTGACTGATCAATTATTTGGGTGTGCCGCCTTTTCATTTGCATGTTGCAAGTGACATGAATTTTGCACAATTAAATCGACGGAAGCGGTAAAGGACAGATCAGAGGTCGATTTAAAGGAATTATTTTAAAAATTTACAGTTTTTTGTTGAAATAGGCATTCAGAATTTATCTGTAAGTCCGTGTGCCAAAGGGTTCAGATTAGGGTTTATACAAAAACCGACATTTCAGAAAACCGGTTTTCGAATTTTAATTTTACTAAAAAACCGGTTTTAACCGGTTTTCGAATTTTATATAGAAATCAAATTTTTGCTCGAATATTCTGTTATTTATCCGCAAATTTAGTGTAATTTAGAATTGCATTTGACTGAATTTATTTATTGTTCAATTTTATAGATAGTAAACAAAATTATTTTAATTTTAATCAGTAGAACTAAAAATAATAGTTTATCTTGATTAAATAATTTTGAAAATAATTATTCATGCATCATTTTCACATATAAGAATGAAAATATTTTTATGATAGTGAAAGAAAAGTTTTCGAATAAATAAAAATAATACATTTTTGAATAAAAAGAAAATTATTAAATAAAAAAAATAAAAAATATTACATACATGTTGATACAAACTTGTTAATATCAATTTTAGTTTTAAAAACAATTAAGCTAAACTTTTATTTCTGTTCCGAGCAATTTTAATTAATTAATTTTAAACATTCTAATTGTTTTTTGTTTAATAAAATATGATTTAAAAAAATTAAGAATGTCTATCAAATTGCTACTTAAACATGTCCTTTGTTTACTCACAAAATTTCCTGAAATAGAAAATACTCTCATACTTGCGACCAAATTAAGCTTAATTGTTTTTAAAGCCAGATATAATAATTCTAAGTTTTTTGTTCTTTAAGCTTCTAGGGTTTAAAACTCTTTTTTTCTTAGTTTGAGTAGAGGAAGTTACTTCTTCAAGAAGTCAAACTGATTTAAATTAATAAATACACAGGTATAAAAATCTCAATTAATATATACATTAGTCAAAAGATAACACAAAACAATTCTGGGAACATGCTGGGAACCATTGCAGACTGATAAGATTCCAAATGCTATTGAACCGATATGATTTCAAGAATCAAAACGCTTTCATCTATCTTTTATATTTGGCTATATTTGTCATTTTCCATTCATACAGTTCAGATGTTCACCCCCTATAAGAGATCTTTTATACACATAATTTTCCAATTTTGGTACCAAACCGTTGAGCAAATCAGATTTTCTTGTCAAAACATTAACTACTTTGGGAAGTTAACAAAAATGAATTTATCATTTCGAACCAATCGTCCGGGAAGATTTCTCTAAAGCATAAATCGCGCATAATATTTACAGAAACACCATTAAGACTTGAAAATGACACGACCTTTTACAGAAATATTACTGTAACTTGTGCAAACAAGTTTATATATATGTATATATATATATATATATATATATATATATATATATCAATTGTGGCAGATGATCCAACTCATCCTCTAGTACGGCACGGAACCTGATATAATCTTCTCGTGATATATAGATGTATTAATGTTTACTTAGATCTTATATAACGTCGTCAATGTGGGCAAAGGTCATATAATACCATTTGTTCTTATTAGCTCATTTTTATACAGCGAATAATTACTATCGTAACATATTTTCTATATTGTGTAATTGGCGTTGAAAATTAAGATGCGTGTTTCGACTTTTATTTATACTCGTACTAGCACCGTACATCCGTCGTTTGTGAGGCAATTGATACGTCGACGTGACATCGGAGAGGAGGAATTTACCAATTAGGAGGTCACATACATACATACATACATACATACATACATACATATATATACACACACATATATATACATATAAGCTCTGTACGGATCTGAGACATGGACTCTAAGAAATACCAACAAGAACTACCTGGTGAGTGGTGCAGGAGGCGAATCGAGAAAATAAAGTGGACAGACAAGATAACAAATAAAGAAGTCCTGAGAAGAGTGGGCAAAAAAGGACTCTACTGAGCACAATCCTGAAAAGAAAGGAAAACTGGGTTAGATCCGTTCTAAAAATAGGAGTGTTGTAGGAGGCACGTAGTCGAAGGTAAAATAGAAGCACTGAAAGGGCAGGGAAGAAGAAGAATGCAGATGGTTGATGACTTACGCGAGAAGAGAAATAAAAGCCGGAGCACAAGACCAATAAACATGGGAGCAGAAGTTTGGAAACAAAAAACATAAAAAAGTATTAAAAAAGTGAGAGTAGTGATAATGGGAATGATAGCCGAGAAAGGAAAAGGGAATAATTGATTTGTGGTGGCTCTTACACCATGGACCTGCCTTGGGGCAAACTTCATTTATTATCATTATATATATATATATATATATATATATATATATAGATATATATATATCTTCACGTTTCAGAGGTTTCTGAACATTTTGGCATACCTCAGAAAAAAATGATGTGTGTGAATGTGTGTGTGTGTGTGTGTGTATTGTGGAGACATTTTTTGTCGACGATTTTGGGCGTGCAGATTATCCGATTTGAAAGGTTCAATAACATTCGATTTCTATTGATGAGGTGACATGCTGATTAGTTTTTGACGAAGGCAGGTCCAGCGGCTTCGGAAATATGGAGTAAAAAGTGCTAAAAATGGATCAACTGATTTAAATAATCCAAAAAACATTCGATACGTAATGATGGTGAGAAGTGGTGATTAGATTTTGGTCAAGGCAAGTCTAGCCGTTTTGGAGGTACGGAACTAAATTATGCAAAAAATGGTAGTTTTTGAGAAAACTAAGCATCCGATGTAAATGATTTAATAAACTTTCTGCTTGTATTGACAAAAAGATTGTTTCAATTTACTTTCAAATTTCAAAATTCTTGGTACGTAACCCATAAAAATTTCAAACAAAGTTTTTACTTATTATTAAAATCTCTATAAAATAATCTAATGATAATTTTTAACCATCAAATGGCATTTTTTGAACTTTTTTATTTGATCTCTAAAACCGCTGGACCGTAAAAATTTCAAACAAAGTTTTTACTTATTAAAATCTCTATAAAATATCTGGTAATTTGATATGTATATGTCTAATGATCATTTCTGACCATCAAATGGCATTTTTTACATTCTTTTTATTTGATCTCTAAAACCGCTGGACCTGCCTCCCCAAATTTAATCAATTCTTTTTGAATAATTCAAATCGGACGCGCCGTTCTCTCAAAAACTGAACTGCATTTTTGTCACTTTTCATTTTTAATTAAAACTAATAATACTAACATTTTTCATTTTTTAATAAGACTAATACTAACCATTCCAGTCATTCCACCATTATTATAGAGAAAAAAAATTATGACCATAGAAGACTTGCAGAATCCTTTTATATTCTAACAGTGTGACGTATCCTTTGTTATCTCTGTGTATATTAGCAAATAGTTTTTCAAAATTGTTTCGAAAATTTTTTTTGGAATTTTTCTGAATCTATTATACACCCCGAGATGTCTAGAGAATCCAGATCTCCGCAATTTTAAATTTTTGATCCAATCATGTAACCAGATGTTCACAAAAACCTCAATGATTGAATCTTATTTTATCAAACGTAGTTATAAAATTTATATTTATATTTTTAATCGACAAAATAAACGTAAGTTAATATTTTATTATCTCATTATCCTGGTATGTGTCTTATCCGGGAAATGTTACCCCGAATACAAGGTACGCACTCCGGCATACCATATTATGTAGTTACGTCTAGTTATGGCATTTGAAATAAGGTCGATACATTACATTATGAGCCGATAAATGGCAATTATTTATTTTTTATTGGCACCTGTCAATATGAAATACACTTTCTCAATTAAGCACAATGTTCACTTAATTCTTCGAAGGTCCGCCGTAAGATCGACAGGTAATTTTGTATGTGATGTGTGTGTTTATCGAGTAATTAATCGCGTTTCATTAGCCTGATGAGGGACTTGGTATTTTTCGTATTAGGTTTGTAGGTGACTGATGATATGTTATGTAAAAAGTAGAATATATTTATTATATCACCCATTACACGAGAATACAAAGGTGTGCCAAACAATTTTAAACCAGGAAAATTTAGTAGCAAAATATTTGCTTTTTATAATTGTAATCATTGAAGATTATTATAGAAAGCAACCCATCAGATTTCTTTTCTAATTTCTAATTTCATATTTTGACTTATTTTTTCGAGTAAAAACTGACTTCAACTTGATATCAGGCTGTACAATATTTGGATTCAAAAATATAATTCCAGTTCCTAAACCGAATTTCATTTATTTGTCTTCTCGGTCGGAGAAACTGGTATCACTACTGCTGGATGTCAGACTGCCCAAGACGGAAATTGGTCTTCTCAGTAACTGTACAGGCGTTTGTACATGTTTTTTCTTCACATTTGTACATCACACGTGGATTTACAAGGTAATCAATCAGTCATTCTGAACATTGAAACTGTTACATGCATTTCTACCGGCATGTTCACATCGCCCTCGCAAAAAATCAGATATATGTCTTATATTATATATACACCTAAGTCTGTTTTTACACGGTCTTTTTGTACACGGTTTTGATATAACACGGTTTGAAAATTGAATATTTTAAATTTTTTTACACGATTTTATTCCATTTAGCACGATTTGAAATTTTATGTGCTTAAATTTTTTTTGTCAAATTTAATTTTTGCGAAGTATGTTCATATCACAAAAAAGTATTTATGAAAGAAAAAAGTCTGAAATCATCGATAGTATCGATAGTTTGCGAACACTGGCTTAAAGATTTAAGTGAATTCCCCTTTAGCGCGTACAAACAATTTTTACTGGTCAAAGCAAATGTGAATAGCACTAACTAAAATAAACATGAATTCTTGTTCTTAAAAATTCTTGATTTTCACTAATTTTAATAGGTTTTAGAGATTAGGAACAAATCACCCATTTTTGTATAAAATCAATGTCTTTTTTTACACGTTTTTTTTTTTACACGGATTCTTCTGGAACCAATCTCCGTGTAAAAACAGACTTAGGTGTACATATATATATATATATATATATATATATATATATATGTATTTATATATATATATGTTGGCATTTTGTAACCGCTGAAATGGAAACTTATGGATCTCAGCGAAATCAATGTCATTTATATTTGAAGCTGCAAAAAGATAAAGATTTAACGTTTAGAAAGTTAATTAAAATACCTGTGTAACTAATCAGATTCAGAAGTGCCAATTGATAATTTTTGTAATTAGAAAAAGATTTTTAATTCCAAAGAGTTTAATTAGAATTCCAAGAGTGAATTTTATTAGTTTTTCGATAGATTTGATTTTTATAGTTCGAAGGGTTGTTGGATTATTTATGCTAAGGGCAATATTAGGCCATTATTATGATTGTTTTTAAATTCTTAAAAACAGCAATACGAACTATTCTATAAAAAATATTTAATTTATCAATAAGGAGACGTGCTGATTAGTATTTGGACAAGGCAGGTCCAGCCGTTTCGAAGATACGAGGCAAAATGTGCCAAAAATGGTAATTCAGTTATTAAAAGAACGAAGCGTCTAATTTCAATAATTCAAAAAATATTTTAATGGTATTGATAAAATGAAGAACTGATAAAAGGCAGGTCTAGCGATTTTGGGGATCGGGTAAGAGAAGCAAACAAAAAATGTTATTTGGCGGTCAAAAATGATCATTAGACATATATACATCAAATTAACAGATATTTTATAGAGACTTTAATAATAAATCTAAATTTTATTTACATTCCTATGGGTTTTGTAACAATGTTTATCCGTTAGACTGATACGCAGCGCTTACGCGCTTCCACATTTCGTCTCTACGCAGATAAAGCAGCGCGCTTGCTTAAAAAAAAGAATTTAATTTCAAAATATAAAAAATTATTTTAAATTTTTAAAAGTCTATTTTTCTAAATTTCAAAATTCTAACAAATCTATTTTTTCCAAGTTTTCAAAAACTTATAAAGCCTTTGTAAAAAAATAAGTTTTAGTACGGGAAGTTCCAGCAATTTGCCTTAAGGCACGATGCCATGCACAACTAGTTTAAATTTATTTTGAAAACATTTATTATTATTTATTTTGCTGAGGTATGATTTTTTACTCTTTACTGATATCTTTCAACAGATTTTTGATTTTTTCAAATAAATTCTCGATTTTTAAAGAAAATTTGCGAAAATTTCTTTGCGAATTGTTTACCATCACACCCGGACGTCTAATCACTGGATTATCAGTGGTTGGAGGTTCTAAGTACTACCAAAGATTTACTGATCAACAAAAATGTAAATTGTTAATAAAAATCTTAGTCACCCTTATCGAGTTTTATCACCTTTTTGAAATGTGTCCGGCTGTTACTGAGAAAACGTTGCCAAAGGATCAAATTTTGGCTCACATACACTCCACATACATTTTCCAATTTTGGTATCAAACGATTCAGAATGACTTCAAATGTTGAGGAAACATAAAATAAGTAATTCTGGCAAAGACAAGCCTAATCGGAAAGTGAAAAAAACATAAGTAATATGGTAAATTCTGTCAATTTTTTTAAGGGGGCGTCCATTAATCACGCGAGGCTTTTAAGGGGAGGGGGATTTGACAAAAAATCACTGCGAAAATCACATTGGGGAGGGAGAGGTCTAGTAAGATATCCCGTGTATTTATTTCTCTCCTAATTTTTCAAAAGAAAACGATTTTATCGTAAATTCGAAAAATTTTACCTAACTAAAAATACACGTGATGCTTGGTGGAGGGGGGGATGTAATTTTAAATATCACGAAGTATTACCAAGGAGGAGGAAAATCCTTAAAAAATCGATCTCGTGATCAATGGCATACACGACTAGTTCCAGGTTATCCCTGTATCTGTTGGTGAGACAATGGCTATGACAGCAAGTAGGTAAGGTTTGCGAAACAAATCGCACATATGAGAGCGTGCGCGGACAGATTCTTTCTTATAAACTCAATGGAAGTTACCCACGCTTATGAACAAGTACATTATCTTCTTGAAGACATTACTTTCTCCACATTCTCATCTGCCATTCCGATGATATAATCAAAGGATTCTTTTCACAGCCTCTGTCTTCTGTCACATGATAAAAATAATTAATAATAAAGACAGTTGTACCTTGTCTTAATTAAATTATTTGATCAACTCTATTATTATTTTATACAACCTTTCTATGATACGATACACTGGGGACGCAAATTTCATTATACGCGGATTTAAAATTGCGACAGCCCTCCGATAACGCGGTATACCTATAACGCTGTTTTCGTTCAACAGCTTATATAAGCTTCTTCCAAGCGACCTAAACCTGACTCTTGTAACTAGATATTGCTGTAAAAGGTATGAATATAGATTTTAGATAAAGTATAGATACTTTTTTCATCTCAATTTTAAATTGATCATCATTTCATTTATTTCAACTTATTTTTTATCGTTGTTTACCTTTAGGTGTAAAACAGCATATTGCTCTTTTCTATAATTATTTTGTGGTTATCATGTGGTTTTGTGGTTAGTTCTGTTTTCACATTTGCAAATGTTATAATAATAAGCAAATATCATTCCGTAGTTACTATTACAAATGATAATTATAGTGCCTCAGTACAAGCAATATATTTGAAATTAATGTAGTAAATTTCTGTGAGTCTTTCTCTAACATTCTATCATGATCACTAATTATAGAGTAATTGATTTTGATTACAATTTATTACTTTGATATAGATAAATGGGTAGTATTAATAATAATTGTAATAATAAAAAAGATCCGAACTTCAAAAATATTTACTAATTATTGCTCTATTTTTTTATTAACCTTATTATTGAATATCTACTATATATTGAATGTAAAATTTCGAATTGCCTTAAATTTAATTTATGAAATATTTAATGTAAAGTTTTAAATTGCCAACAATTTGATTGATTAGCAAATTCATTACCAGATTTGATACAGTATTATAGATGATTAATTTTATAATAAAATTATCAGCTTTCTCTATTGAATATGTATATAATCGTTATATATATATATATATATATATATATATATATATATATCATATGAGAAGACACCCACAGGATTGTAATTATATTAGCAATCTGAGGTGTACGAGCTTACAACCATAATACAAACAAACCTACAATTCAAATATATAAAACAAAGAACAAAACTGTAATTATAGTAGACAAAGCTAATTTCTTTTTGTATTAACATTCATTTAATAGAGGAAGTCAAGAATAAACCAAATATTCTCTGTAAAAAATAAATTTACAAAAATATACTACATCACACACAAACATTTGAATGACAAAAATACATTGTTCCGACTCTTGAAAGTGTAAGATTTAACCCTTTTTTGCTATATTTTGTTTTATGGTTTTGGGGCGTCCATTAATCACGTGAGGTTTTTGGAGGGAGGGAGAAATTTGACGAAAAAGCACGTGAGGAAAGGAGGGGTAATATTAGATATCATGTGTATTTATTTTTTACCTGCATTTAAAAAAAAATCCAAAAATTTTCAAAAAAAAAATACAACACATATCACCACGTATCACCAAGGGGTAGGGGAGCTGCCCAAAAATCCTTAAAAATCGATCACGTGATTAATGGACGCCTCTTTTTCAGCTAAATCTATTTATGACAATAAGGTAGCATAATTGTTGTAATTTCAGTTCAAGATTGAAACAAGCTGAGCTTGGTTGGAACTTCAAATTTTGGCTTTTTTGATAACCAAAACGCACTCCTGGCAGCACAGTTCTTATTTTATTTCTAGTATTTTTTTTCTCATAGATTTTTGATTTGGCATCTTACATATAATTCCTCGTAATTCTGTGTCATAGATAATTCTGTAAACTATGATTTCATCACAATTATGTGAATTTGTTAGTGCAAGTATCATCATCGCTTGCATCTTCCTAACGTGAAGACTTTCACCACGTCCGCGTTGCAGCCGACAGATCGCGTCTGTTTTGATTTACTAAAAGATCTCTTATTCGAAAAAAATGCGATTATTTAAACCAGTGATTCTCAAAATGGTCTATATTGACCACCTAAACTTGTTGCCAACTTGGTAAAAGTCTAGGAAAAATATCCGGGGTCCTCCATAGTGAGGACACATATTATTATCCACTTACTTATATATTGTTAATCTTATAATATTAGGGTAACAAATAAAAAGAAAATTTTAAGGAAAAATAAGCAGAAAATTTTTCGAATCGGTTCTTGAGTTCTCTTAAAAACTGTCGTTTTTTGCACATTTAGCGCCGTATTTCCAAATTGGCCTTACAAATATACCGAAGAAGTGTTCAATTTTTTCTTTTTTCTTTATTCTTCAGACATAGTATATTACATTTCAATATAACCTGTATAAAGAAACACTAATCCATTTCGTCATCTAATTACATTTGACCTTTGACTCGGATTCCTAAAAACTCGTACGACATCATTGACACAATTGTTGGATGGCCATATGATATTATTGTCTTTTTTTCTAAATTAAACTTTCTATGAATTCCGATGTGCGGTTATAAATATTTGAATTTAGTAACCAAAACATGTTTATTACTATCATTATTATATGGTTACACCTTAGAATCGTCGAAAACCTAGATATGACCATCAGATTCTCGGCAGATGGTTGCGCAACGGAATAATGACCAGAAAATATTTGTGGTCATCGGATGGATGGATGGACGGATAGATGGATGAATGGATGGTAACTGGTGTGTGCGTGCAGAGGATGAAATCGCACTCTCTGTGCTACCGGCGTTTTACTGTTCACGATTTTGCTTTTGGTATTGTTCATATATTAAATAATACATAAATTGGTACTTTTCTAATATAATAATACGTCGGTGAAAATCGTTATAATTTTTTTTAATTTTTTGAACAGCAATCAGAACTATTATTAATAGGGGGAAGTCCCCGAGTGCCGGACAACTAAGGTTAATTATAAATATATCGAAAAATATTTTACGAAATGTTTATTCAATTATGATTTATGTTAGATAACAAAGTTAGAAATCAAACCAAATTAACAAAAACGCAACCTTTGCTAGCAAATAATTAATACTATCACACAAACTTTGGTAAAAAGAAATATGAATTTACAAAGTGGCACCTAGTACCGGACATTTCAAAATAACCAGTATTAAACACATAGGTAGCCATCTCCACACTCTGGGGTGTCTGCACATGTGTGTTTGATAAATATTCATAGATATTGCAATAAAATCACTATTTATCCACCCTTTTGGCTGGGCCACACCAATGCTCTCAGCTGGAGCATTCATCATAAGATTTTCAGTTTTTGACTAGGAAATACGAAAAATGGGGATATGTAAACCGTTAGCATTCCTGCAGAACAAAATTAAACATTTAAAATAAATTACGTCATATAATACTATAATATAAAAAGATTTATGCTCGCTTAACAAATACGTGTTAGAGTGTCCGGCATTAGGTGCTGCCCGGTATTACGAGACTTCCCCCTACTCTATAAACTATTGTGATATAATTCCTACAACCTAGCTCTATTAGAAAGCAACCCAGTGGTTGTCCTGGCAATGACCCAAAAACCATTTTAGGGTAAGTTATTGTAATTGTCCAAAAATCGAAATTAAAAATTTTTACATATCTTCACGTTTTGAACGTTTCGGAGCACGGAGCACCCGATTAGAATGATCCTCAAAACATTCAATTTTTAATGATGGGGAGAACTGGTAATTAGTTTTTGGCAAAGGCAGGTCCGGTCGTTTTGTAAATAAGGAGCTAAATGTGCAAAAAATAATAGTTTTTGAGAGAACTAACCGTTCGATATGAATGATTCAGAAAACATTTTGCTTGTATTGACGAAACCATTAGTTTTGGGAAAAGAAAAAAAATCTTTTTCTTTCAAATTTTTGTTTTTTTGATATCGAAAATAATTCGTATTTCAATTTTAATTCTAGCTGAAATTCTAAAGCTCACTTATATACTCAAAACATCACCTATAATAATTTGATTTGAATACATTTAATATTCCTCGAATACTTCATTACGGTACGGGAAGTTCCAGCAATTTGCCTCAAGGCACGATGCCATGCACCACTAGTTATATTTTTTTCAGGACAGTTACGATCAATACTATCACCCCACTTTGGCTTAACGTTGGGTTCTGGGACCACCTATATATCTAACAAATCCTATCAATTACAATGCTTATAATGAATTTGTACAGCCGCAGAGTAATGATTGATTCAATTACCTCGTCGAATAATTAAGCGACGTGTGCATCATATTATATTATAGAAGGCGAATGAACAATCACTTTTTGTGGTCACATGAAAGACTTCCCCTTTCTTTTATTGTCTAGAATGAAGATCTAGAATGAATATATTCTGTTCTGTGACTTCCGCGAACTCTCATTGATCCTCGAAATTTATGCGATGCGATCTCTTAATGAGCGAAAAGAACAGGTAAAAATGAATTATTCGTGCAGACAAACAAAGCTAATTACACGACACATTAACATCGAATTCTATCCACTCAAATATAATTAACGATTGAATTAAAATCATTTCAGCCAGGTCTGGTAAAGTGACAAAGTTCATGATATTTTCTATTCTAATAAATAAATAAATAAATATATATATATATATATATATATATATATATATATTTATTAGAATAGAAAATATCATGATCTTTGTCACTTTACCAGATCTGGCTGAAATGATTTTAATACATATATATATATATATATATATATATATATATATATATATATATATGATTTTAATACATATATATGATTTTAATACATATATAAATGATTTTATATATATATATATATATATATATATATATATATATAAAAGAGTTCAGATTTGTAATTTAGACTGTTTGAACTATAATTGTCATATATCATAGTCTTGATATTTCAAGTAAAATTCGATACCGTTGAAGTAAATCTAAGAAACGAAGAAATCAACGAAATTAATTATCAAATTCAGATATTGACTTAAGCATGAATTATTTAGATGCATTTTAGGTTATTTTTTACTTCACGTGGGGAAAAAATCTAAAATGAAAATTTTTGCAAATCTTTACGTTTCAGAGGTTTTTGAAAATTTTGGCATACCTTAAAAAATGGATGTGTGTGTGTGTCTGGATGTTTGGATTAAATTTTTTGTCCAAGATTTCGTGAACACGAATCAACCCATCTGAATATATTCTATTGATAAGGAGACGTGCGGTTTGGCAAAGGCAGGTCCAGCCGTTTGGAAGATACGGGGCAAAAAGTACCAAAAAGAGTACTTCAATTTTTGAGATAACAAAGTCTCTGAAAAACTGATAAAATTCTTGGAAAAGCAGGTCTAGCAATTTTGGAGATCTAATACAAAAAGTTTTAAAAAATGCCATTTGGTGGTTAAAAATGGTTATTAGACATATGCACATCAAATCATCAGGCATTTTATGAAAATTTTAATAATAAAAATAAATTTTGTTTACCTTTCTATGGGTTTTGTACAAAAGTTTCAGTTAATATAATATATATAGTTTATAATAATATACTATAGCTTCCGCGCTCCAAAATTTAGTTTCTACGCAGCTAACTCAGCGCGATTGCTTTGAAAGTTCAAAATTTCCAAAAAATTTCAAAATTTTCGAAAATCTAATTTTTTCAAAGTTCAAAATCATTATTTTTCAAAAATTCAAATCTTCGGTACGAGAAGTTCCAGCAATTTACCTTAAGGCACGATGCCATGCAACACTAGTTTTTTATTGTTTTTGGATAGCAATAAGAACTTGTAAGAGTCCTATAAGCTGTTAGGCTAATTTGACCTAATACCACGTCGGTTTTACAGATGGCAACCCAAACAGTTGTCTCATCTCTATGTGATAAATTGTTTTTATTACAATTTCTATAATATGGCGAATATTTTATTGATGCAGCAATGCCGGATTACGACCATTTTCACTTGAAAACATATTGCCATCTATAGTTCCAAATAAAAACTGACGTCACTACTGCTTGACATCAGACTCCTCGAACCCGAGATCTCTGATTCAGGTGTAGTCGCTCTAGCCACTTACGCACGAGTGAGCCCTTTAATATGTCATTGAGACAGGTCGATAAATAGAAAATTATTTATATATCTTGGCGAGAATGAGTTTAGTCTAATCTCCCTTTAGAGACGATTACATCTATTAAATATATATGGACCGATTCTGACGCATAACAGACCAATGTTATGGCAAGGCTATTTTATGAAGAACTTTCCATACTAAATTTCACAAAAGCCATGTGGTTGCTGTGCTGTCAGGTTGTAAGATAGATAACCTAACCTAGAAACCGCACAAATGTCAAAAGAACGATCTTAGATAACAGGGTCTTTTTGACCCAGCTTCATAACATACGAGTGACATTGCAGTTTATGTGTAAAACGCATGAAAGTATAGCAAATACATGACATTTTGATAGTATTCAGTATGAATCAGTAGCATAATGTATGGAAGCTGGAGTGTAACATGGCCTTGCCATAACATTGGTCTGTTGTGCAGCAGAATCGGCTCAATAGCATTGTTATCCCGAAATCGAAGAAATCACCATAGCATCTTTTAGAAGACTCTATGAACCCGAAGAACAAACCTATGATCTCGAATGAAAACCTGGTATCATGCTCCTTGATACCGATCTGGATGAGGTTGGAATCGAACCCGAGGCTAGGAATCCCCGTTTATCAGATTTTAACTTCGCATCACAATATTGTCGCTGTATGTCATTATACCAAGTAATGTTTCCATTATTCCTGGTCGTTGCATAATAATAAAACATATAGAAATGAAAAGTGAAAAAGAAAGGCGCTCGCATGTCACGATGATCTGTGCACAATCCCATCTTCGCATAATGAACGCCGTCAAGTAGCCAGTCGAGTTGCTCAACGTAAACAATTTCACAAAGTGAGAATAATTGATGTCATCACAATTAGCAAAAGTCCGTGTACATGTGAGATGATAGATGCTATCGCTAAAATATCCCGCTGGCTTGTTCTTTCATTGAAACTTATGTTCCCGTTTCAATTATGACATGAATTTATGTTAATTTCACCACTTCAGAAAGCTACAACACCAGGAACATTGTTTCATAGTCTTGTAAATAATATTACGTGCTTTCGTTCATACAAGATTGTTCATACAGAACAGTCATTCTCCGACTAAATTGTCAAAAAAAACATACTTGGTACGTTATTTTCGTAAATTATAGGTAGGTCACTACTCTGAAATGGTTTGACTGATTTTTATAAGAAAATCATTAATACATTCAATATGACTGATTTTTTTTATATGTTCGACGATTTTTTTTAGTTTATTTTTTTATAATTAACTTCCCTTAGGGTAAGTTAGTTAGTTAGTAATCGCAAAAAAAATCTAAAATGAAAATTTTCATATATCTTTACGTTTCAAAGGTTTCTGAACATTTTGTCATACCTGTGTGTGTGCATGTGTGTGTGTGTGCTGATATCAATTTTTCGTCGACGATTTCGAGAACACGGATCAACCTATTTGAATAATTTAAAAAAACATTCGATTTCTATTGATAAGTAGACGTGCTGATTAGTTTTCCACAAAGGCAGATTGAGCCGTTCCGAAGATACGAGGCAAAAAGTGCCAAAATGGGTAATAAATTTTTGAGAGAACAGAGCGTCCAATTTGAATGATTCAAAAACGAAAATGAAGAACTGATAAGCTGATTTTGGGAAGGCAGCTCTAGTATTTTAATAATAAGAGCAAATTTTGTTTACATTTCTATGGGTTTTGTATCAATGTTATACTGCGACCAAAATTTCCAAAATTTTTCAAAAAAGTCAATTTTCTTCAAAAATTTTAAAAACTCAAAAATCTACTTTTTTAGGTTCTAAAAGGAAATTAAATCTTTATTAAAAACAATTTTTATACGGGAAGTTCCAGCAATTTGCCTTAAGGGGCACAACTAGTGTAACCGCCTAAAAAAAGGTGATTTTTGGGAATTTATATTAAAAAAACTACTATATCAATCATTTCAAAATTTTAGGAATATATTTATACATGTTTTAGGAATACATAGTAAAATTTTTGAAGAAAAAAATTAAATATTTTTTAAGTTATCGTCGATCTCCAACGGCGCGACAAAAAAAGGCCCTTAACTGCTGCAGTGATTCCGGCCTTCTACATGGTCGAAATCAAAAAAAAAAATATTCTCGTTAAACTAGATAATATTGTCTGTAAAATGAACTACGTTAAAAAAAAATAAATCAAAAATTGACAAAATGGCGACGTTTTTAAAAAAAAGTCGAATTTTACCCAAAATTTTGGTCGTTTTTCGACTGCCAAAATTCGATTTTTGATCCGATCAAAAAATCGATAGTTCATTTTACGGAGAACTATATAAAGAACATGTAAAAAAAAATTGATAGTAATCGGATCATTCGTTTTTGAGTAATCACTGCAGCAAATTCGGAAAATGCTGTTTCGAGAAAAACGCGTTTAAAGATAAAATGATCGTTGTACTATATACTATATATATACTTTTTAAATGGCTGTAACTCAAAAACTATTTGAGATATTGATTTGAAATTTTAATATGTTATTTTTAAAGGTGTAATCTACCGAAATATGAAAAGAAACAAAAATCGATTTTTTCGAAATTTCACACTAGTTGTGCCCCGGCAGGATGACATGCACCACTAGTTTTTACTTTTAATTAATTAATTTGTTAAATTAATTTGAACCAGACCTGCCTATCTAATTTATTATCCCCTGTGGTTAGTTTTTTCCAATACAATATAAACTTTTCTCAATTTCTATTAAATTCTAATCGTCGGTTAAAATCTCTCATGAATCACCGTACTATTGCGCAGTCGTGAACTACGACAGAATTTCCGGGTTGTGTACGTCTTCGGAACACATACTCTACGAAGGACGTTGGCATATCATTAAAAGCTCGTTCGGAGATTTCGAAACTTTCTCATTTTGCAATAAAAACATCCTAGGAAACAATCGGCAACGGCGAACCAGAGAAATATCCTAATGTGTTAACTTGAAACTTGAAGATTTTCAAAACCAAAATCTGTTAAAATTGTGTAATTTCCTATTCTAATTTATATTTGCACCTTGCAGTTAGAATACAATTCTGGGGATTTTTACCATTTAGAATATATTCTATAAAATAGTTAAGAATATTTTTTTCTTTAGTTCTTAATTCAGAACGATGAATACTTGAAAATACTTTTCAAGGCGAATTGCTGGAACTTCCCGTAACGAAAACTAAAGTATTAAAAAAAAAAAAACTTCGCAAAACTTTGAAAAAATTAAATTTTTGAGAAATTTTGAATTTTTTGAAAAATTAGATTTTTTTATATTTTGATTTACTTTTGCATTTTGATTTTTTTTTTGAAAATTTTGAACATTTTTTTAAGTAATCGCGCTCCATAGCTAATTATGAGTCGAAATATCAAAGCGCGTCAGCGCCGCGTAGTCGTCTGACGTGTAAACATTGGTACGGAACCCATATAAATGTACTCAAAATTTGTACTTATTATTATAATTTTTATAAAATATCTGATAATACGATGTACATATATCTAATGTTCATTTTTGACCACCAAATGGCATTATTTTTTTTTATTTTCCGGATCTCTGGAGACGCTAAACCTGCCTTAAAAATTTTACCAGTTTTTTTATTTTGTCAATACAAGTAAAATGTTTAGTTGATATTTGTATGATACAAATTCATATTGTCGTCGACAATTATGAGAGCACGGACCAACATATTTGAATTATTCAAAAAACATTTGATTTTTATTTATTGATTCTTATATGGGGAGATGGAAGATGCAGGTGCTGATTATTTTAGCAAAATCAGCACCAGCCCTTTTACAGGGCAAAAAGTGCAAAAAATGGCAAGATAGTTTTCGAAAGAACCGAGCGCTAAAATTGACTCATTGGAAAAACATTTCATTTGTATTAACGAAATAAATAATAGATTTTTGGGAAGGCAGATCTAACAGTTCCGGAGGTAAAAAAAGTTCTCAAAAGTGTCATTTGGCGGTCAAAAATGACATTAGACATGTGTACATCAAACTATCAGATATTTTATAGAAATTTTAATAAGTGTAGATTTTGATTCTATTTTTATGTGTTGCATACCAAGATTTATATTGTTTAAAGTTCACTTATACAGTGCAGTTTTCTATTCTATTATTATATTTATTATTTTTTTATAACTTCTGTTATAAACGCGTTCATAAGTATTATGTTTTTTTCTATTTATTTGTAATTATTTTTATAGTTAGTTAGTTTTTTCTTTAATTTACGTTATAGATTTGTTTACATTATGTTCCACTGTAATTTTTAAATATCTTTACGTTTCATAGGTTTTTGAGTATTTTGGCATAACTTACTTAGAAAAAATGGATGTATGTCTGTGTGTGTATGTGTGTGTGTGTGTATGTGTGTGTGCGTGTGTATGTGTGCGGATACAAATTTTCGTCGACGATTTCGGGAACACCGGTCAACCGATTTGAATAATTCAAAATACATTCGATTCGTATTGATAAGGAGACGTGCTGATCAGTTTTTGGCGAAGGTAGGCCTAGCCGTTCCGAAGATACGGGGCAAAAAGTGCCAAAAATGGTAACTCAGTTTTTAAGAGAACGGAGCGTCCGATTTTAATAATTCAAAAAACATTTTACTTGTATTGACAAGATAAACAATTGATCTATTTTTCATGAAGGCAGGTCTAGCAGTTTCGTAGATCTAATGAAAAAAGTAAAAAAAAAAAGCCATTTGGCGGTCAAAAATGATCATTAGACATATGCACATCAAATTATCAGATATTTTATAAAAAATTTAACAATAAGTATAAATTTTGTTTACATTTCTATGGGTTCCGTACCAAGGTTCATCCGTTAGACGGCGACGCGGCGCTTACGCGCTTCGATATTTCGTCTCTATGCAGTTAAAGCAGTACGATTGCTTTGAAAAAAAGTTCAGAATTTTCAAAATATGTCAAAATAAAGGAAACATTTTTTATTCCAATAATTTTTTTTTTCAAAAAAAGTAATTTTTTGTCAAATTTATAGTTTCTCATAAATCTAATTTTTTCGAAGTAAATTTTTTTCAAAAATGTTAATCGTTTTTAAAAAAATAATAATTTTTGGTACGGGAAGTTCTAGTAATTTGCCTTAAGGCACGATGCCATCCACCACCAGTTATTATTTGTAATCAACTACTTTAAATGATGCCCTCAAATGATCGCCTCAAATGCGCATCTCCAGTTTTTACCAATTAGTAATTTTGTAAACAAACAAATCTATGTTTATCTAATTATTTGGACTTTTTTTATCATCAATATAGATGCAGGGATCAGGTTTGTGGTACCATTCCTCCTCGTGTGATTCGCCTGGCACCAGAGCGATCATCTTCGTCTTGCCTCGTCCAGGCCGTGGGAAGCTGCGATAACTGTGACGGCGTCGAATCCGCGGTCCGTTTCGCGCGTTTTGCTTTTGTCACGGCGCGTCGTGTAAGAGGTTAAAAGTGAAAGTGTAAAGCCGGTGTTAGAGGCTGTTTGGTGGGGCATCTTCATTCTTCATCTCGGAGGACCCCTTCCCAGCTACCAATACAATCGCGAAACAAACTAATGCATCCACCTGAAGAGAAGTGAAGAGCGGCCTCTTCGTTGATAGATTCCTCAGGTCCACGGATGCTTATTAAATAACGTTCAGTATTGTGTCAGTGGTTCAAGGGATAGCACAGTAAAAAGTTTTCTTGGTTTACCTTAACAGGACGAATATGGCGGCGCTCATTATGAGGGCCTTTGCACTTGGTGAGTTCACGATTTTGTTTACAAACATGCTTGATATTATTTTATAAATGCCAATTTATTTAGTGCTAAATTTTAGACAGAATTTTGTCTAAAATTGATGAAATTGTATTAATTGTGACAAGTAGTGAAATTAGTTCTATGCGAACACGTGATCTTGAAGACATTCAAAAAGTGAAATAAGTGGTTCAAAGCGTGCAAAATTAATAACCAGGATAAATCATCACGATTATTGTGACGACATCTTTGCGTATAAAATATTACTGACAAGGGCCAGGAAATAATACTTATTATTATTGATTACGCCTGGCTCATGAATAAATAAAGGAATAATTAACTCAAAAATAAATAATTTTAATTCAAGGGTTCAACCTGGTTTAAAGAAAATTAAAGTTTTCATCACGAGACATTAATAATTATTTTGCGGGGTTAAAGATAACAACGATGTGATCTTTTATTTTGTACTCTATTTTATCTGTATTTATGTTAATCTTCACTTTTGTTACTAGATGTTATATTATTTAAACGTTGTAACAGATATTGAAATTAAAAAAATGGATTTGTGAATGCAATTTATTTTTAGATTAAAAACAATATATATTGTAAGCACAATATATATGTGATAAATAGACAGCATTTACTATAAATCAATGTGAAACTATTTCAAAACAGTCTACAAAATTACCTTTATAATATTTTGTTTTATTATATTTTAATAGATAATCAAAATGCATAATTTCAATAAGTCTATGTGATGATGTTGTATCATAAAATTTTGAAAAAAAAACTTTGATATTATGTTTAAAACCTAGTAAAAATTAATACGCAAAGTGTGAAAAATAAAATTTTACGCGATAATAGCGTTACTATCCTAAAATATCAAAAATTGAATTTTTGTCTCTTTTTAGTATTAAAATTATGGACAATAAACTGTGTCAACGGGCTATTTATTTATTTATTTATTTATTCATAAGCAACCCGTAATCAATAACAATAAATATCATATCAGGCTCTTGTCTACCTTATTTATAATTAGTATAATTATTATATAAAATTTCCCAAAACTTATACATAAAATCTTTAATAAATAAAAATTAAAGACCATAAATAATAAAACGTTAGAATAAAAAAAACTATTAACATAACAAATTATATTACGTATTGCAAAAATATTTTCCTTAGTATTTTTATATATTAATTATTTATGGACCTTTTTGTTTACAACCCTAATTAAATTCATATTTCACAAAATGCTCATTTTTAATTTTTAATTTAAATTATTAAAACTAAAGATTTCTCTCCGTGGGGTAAAATTTAAATTATTTTTTACTTTTGTAACTTGCATATTTTTCTGTTCATTTTACCATAGCTTATAAGATATTGTTGTATCTTGATTGGTAATTTAAGAAAATTAAAAAAATAAAATTAGTATATACATGCTAATTTTACTTTCTTCTAAATATTAAAAAATAACTTTATATACAATAATATTTCATAAATAAAAATGCTAGTTGGTAAGGATAAATCGCATTTCAAGAATATAGTATCTTGCATTATGACTAGAGAAGCTAGGGACTTGTAATTGTTTTTTTTTATTAATATTTTATTTATTAATATTATTATTAATATATCTTGATTGATTATATCTATATTTTTACGAAATAAATATCAACAGATTCTGTAACTATTTCTTTACCGATTCAAGGAAAAACAATTCTATCACTATTATTCATTATTACACAATTAATTTTCTAGAAAAAGTGCGGTGTTGCAACTTACCCCGTGCTTGGGGTTTAAAAATTTAAATATTTTTACGAAATAAAGATTAACAGATTCTGTAACTATTTCTTTACCGAATCAAGTAAAAACAATACTATAACTATTATTCATTATTACACAATTAATCATTTTCTAGAAAAAGTACGGTGTTGCAACTTACCCCGTATTTTTGGGTTTACCAAAAATTGATAAATGAAATAAGATATATACATTTTAAAATTAGTCAATAATAATTACGCAAACCAAAATATTCTTTTTTCTTATAAATTACAATCTGTCTATATAGAAATACATTGAGTAATTAATTTGATAAATAACATAGAATTTTAAAAGAAAAATCCAGTGGTTCTCTAATGTACTAAAATATGTCTAAAGAAACTTAAAAAAACGAAACTCAAACCGAAATATTATGTTCAATTTTATATATTGGTCAAAAATAATGCACCTGCACAGTTCTGTTTGCCGCGTCGGCCTGCGGGACAGTAGCTTTGCGTGTACAATATTATGTAGGACGGTTTAATTGTACAACCAAAACAAAAAAAACTATTTTAATATAGTTTATGATCCTACTGTTACTACTTACCCCTGTTACAATAAGCCTCCATCCTCCTACTTATCTCATCAATGGGAATACTTTTACGAACGAATAAACATATGCGAAGTATATTTAATTTTAAATGCCATATAAAACGTAAAAGATTTCAATCTTGTATATTATTCCGATTCCGTCGGCGTAATGTCTTAAATAGGTTTCTAATGGGTTCGAATGGGTTGCGCATTACGCCGTAATTCACGTAGCTGAGGATAATTGCATCGTTGATGGATCAATTGATCGGATCGTTTGTCGTGAGGCAATTCGCAACGAACGCAGTTCAACCAACAACAACAACAAGATGAACAACAACAACAATGGGACGACGACACTCCCAAGTCCCACGGTAAAACAACACAAGACAACACATTGCGAATTGGGAATTGCGATCATCATCATCGCACCGTTTCGGTTACGGAATTTTAGGCGAAATGTTATACAATTCACATGCACGATTCATATTTCTTAACGAAAAAAATTGGTAATGAATTTAAACGAATGGAGAAAGAAACGTTGCGACGTTGTGACGTTGTGACGTTACGACAACGTTGAAATCGAATCGCTATGTGGGCTGTTTATAAATATGTAACTAGAGTTTGATTGATAGGCTACTGTAGAGTTTAATCAATTAACTGTGATTGATGTATGTATTCATCATGGAAAAGTGACAAAATTTTGTGCTTTAACAATTTTTAATTTTATAAAAAAAAGTTATTTTAGTCTAACATTCGGAAAGTATAATATTAAATCTAATTAAAAAGGTTCTGTATTTCTTGATAATTAGAAAACGATGAAGAATATCCACATAAATAAAATACTCTATTTCGACTTACCTCTTACGCTATTGTCACTCAGCATAGTATTCCTCATTCGACAATTGGATGAGCCAAATTTTTTTATTACTATCTGCAACGATAAAAATTATATGATTAACAGGCGGTAATATATTTTTTTTAATTTAATTATTTTTTATTTCCATATTTTTTTATTCTATCCAATCTGCCTAGTAAGGCATTCAGTGATTTTGATGACAAATAGCAGATTTTAAAATGCTACCCAGTGGTAGTCAATTCAATTACTTTCTTTGTATTTCATATATGTATGAAAATCCGCGGAGGGACTCAAAAAGTGAATAAAACATAAAAATAAGAATATAAGATAAAACATGTTTTGTTTTGAACACCAATCAGAACTTTTTTCTTTTTTAATTTTATTGGCCTCGCTTACTTAGAGCACTTTCCTACAACATTTCATTTTATATTCTGTATCATCTTTATATATTCTACACTATCTTACATATATATTCTATACTATCTTTTTTTTATTTATATCCTATTATATCTAATGTTTAGCTCTTTTCAACTGATTTCTTTATTCTTCTTTTTCTTCGAAACCTGATCTTCTCGAATTTTAATCTTGCTTTTTTTCTTCTTACTTCTAATTTTTTATTCAAATTCAACTCAACTTAATTCTGATTTTCTCTATTTCTAACCATTTTCTTGCTTTCTTATTACTTCCAATTTTATTCAAATTTAATTCAACAATTTTAATTATATTTAATTTCAAATTAACTATTTTGAAATTCTACTTTATTTTCTACTTAGATGGCAACCCAAACAGTTGTCTCATATCTGTGTAATAAATTTCATTACTACAATTTTTGTAATGGGGTGAATATTTTATTGTTGCAGCAATGCCGGATGAGGGCTATTTATATCTTTCATCTTATCTATAGTTACAAGTGAATATCGTTGTCACTACTGCTTGACATTTATCAAAGTTCAAAAGGCTTAAAACTGAGTAACCTTCTAGAATAGATGTGAATTATCCATGTATCCTCAAAATTACTGAATGACTTGTTTTTTTTGTATAAAGACAGATTGTAAATATTAAAAAAAAAAAAGAAAAAAAAAAACTTTTCCACTGATTCAGGTCCAGTCGCTCCAGCCCCTTACCCGCTCTAGCTCAAACATGTCCTAGATTTGTAATTTTCCACTATCACAATTTTCAATGTTCGTCCAGAACTAGAATTGTGTCTCCTTTACCGACATAATTTTACAATAATCCTTTATCATTGCGAACGATCTCGGTGAATCGTGTGTATTTGCACGCGAATACCTAATTAATTATCGCAACTAGCGTTAGATGTTGCCACAACAACAGTAATGCACTTACATCACACACAAGAATCGCACGTAATAGTAATACCAGCGTGTGTTGAGAGTGCACCTCTTCCTTTTAGTCATTAGATAGGCACACACCAGGTACTAGATAGAGGAGGAGCGGATAAATTGACATGGTGTTTTATTTTTTAATGATATCATAATCAGTCACAAACTTTGACTCATTAGCTACCAATAACATAGTCTTTTAATTAGGTAGGAACTATGATAACATATTTATTAAGGAAAAATGCAACCTATTACAAAAACCATGTTGTCCATATAGTGTGGACAAAATGCCATATAAGGTAAGGATATACTGAGATGCTAATATTCAAGAAGAGAGTTTGCAAATAAACCGTTTAGTTTCATAGACCACCAAAAGTGTCAAAAGATAGAAGAGGACTGTGTCGTCACTTGCTGAACGAGCGTTGCCGACAATCGTGGACACTCCCGATTGATTAAATGTCATACGTCCAATGTCACGTGTTTAACCTAAATTTAAAACTTTTGCTCAAAACTGTTAAATTTATGTGAAGAAAAAAATCAGTCCATGTAGTTCCTGAAGCACTCCCGAATGATTAAACGTCATATGCACAGACCTTATAATATAGAAACCAATTTTAACAGGTGGTTTTGATTTTATGTACATTTATTTTACGGGGGCAGTATTATTAATATCAAAATTATCAGCTCATACAATTGCCATTAAGTTATTAAAATAAAACTGTGACATATGACATATGACATTTAATCAATCTGGAGTCTTTCACAATTGTCGGCAACTCTCGATCACTAAGTAATTTTACAGATCCCTTCTATTTTTTGACTATAAAATGGAAAACATATGAGAACTAGTAGTCCTGTGTAAGGTATATGTTTAGTCCTTTTTGTGACATCTGTACATCACGTAGGAGCCTAAAGGAACCAATTCAGACATCGAAAACAACCTTCGTCGAACTCGGAAAATAAAAAGAGATGTTTGCTATAAAAGCATGCCTGTGCTTTTAACTAGTGGCTTTTTTGGTCTTTTTTTAGAAGTAGTTAGATTAGAAAAACCAATCACCTTTGACAGGGGTCATTTTTTTTCTTGGTCTCGCCATTTACTACCCTGTAGTGCTTACCAAATATTGCCTTGTGATTTTGTCCATTGTATAAGTATGTCATTTTGTTCATAAGTGAGGAAAAAAAATTGTTTGATTCTTAACAGCAATCAGAACCTTACGTTATATGAGCTGTTGGGGTGAAACTTCTTCTCACTTCGTATTTTAGATGGTAACCCAATGGTTAATCCATGCATTTTTGAAAAATATTATTAGAAGTAATCTGATAGGACTGACTTTTTATTGGTGCAAGAATGCCGTGCAAGGGCTATTTTTACATAAGTGAACAAAAATGAATAAAAATTCCATCAAACACCTGATAATAGTACTGGCATCGGTTCATTGATTTTAATAGAAATAATTACATAATAACAATAACATGAACAGCCCACCGTCAAAAACTTTTGAAGGCATTATACACGTTTCAAATGATTACTGCGACAAAATTCAGTGTAATATGTTTTTTGTGATTTTTTTCCATTATCTATTTAATTTATTTAATTTATACAATCAATAATGTTTCATATGTTATATATTAATGAATTGTATTAGTATCAGACGATAGGTAAATCTTATATACTCACTTTTACAAATAAATATTTCAAACAAACAAACAAACTGCGACAAAATTGTGACAATGACGACCAACGTCTGGCACGACTGTGATTATTGCTTCCCTAATCTTATACAGTTACTAACCCTAGCCGATTTTTAAACAAAGCAACTGTGTCATTTTATTTATATATACCATTTTATCCGATTTTCCACTATCCAAAGAAGCCGTGAGAGAGATTCTCGCGGATCGCGGGATAAATGATTCGATTTGAAAATGCCCGAGCATTGTGCATCGGACGTTCGTTCGAAAGTAAAAACCGTCATGGAAATTTGTTTTGAATTATCTTATATAATGGATGATGCCGAGATTATGTATAGGTCAGTATGCATTTCTTGATCTGTAAGGCTATTGATACACGACATGGTTTTCCTTATCCCGTAATCGGATCAATACTGGTTTTTCGATTCGATCTGACAAGAACCATAAAATATGATTAGAACTAGGTTTAGTGGTATTTTCTCTTGAAGCAGGTTCCAGGAAATTACCAATATGTGCAAATAATTGATTTGAAAAAGAAGGGATATTTGGCAACTTTTAGAATGTTGAAATTTTTAAGCAACCATTTCAAATTTTGATGATTTTTATTAAAATTAAACCACGTTGGCACATAATGTTTTAGGATGTTTAAAGCATATAAATGAAAAAATTCAAAGATTCAAACCAATGTCAAAATTTTATCATTTTAGTAACTTGTGCAGATGCACAAATGCAATTGCAACTGTGCAAGTGTAAAAAAAATCATCAATTTCAGAATAGTTCTATCACCTATTGGAGTCAGATAGATAAACTAGCATATCCTCTCAATTCTTCGAATAAGAAATAGTAATTTCACATCATCACCATGTGTAAATCCAAATCTAAATTTAATACCCATTATTAATTAAAATCGAATCATGACATTTCTGCAGAGCAAATCTGCAATATGCTAATAGACAATTAACTATGGAATATAAATACTCGAGGAAGCGCTTTGACTTTCTAGACAAGAAAGCGATTATAAAAATTTATAATTGATTCTTTATTGTTCCAAGGAAGAATAAAATTAGAATAGAGAATTGCATATCTATGCTTTAATTAATTAGTTTATTAATTTATCAATTTATTACTATAATACGAAAGGTTATTTTATCTACTTATACATTTACCTATTTTATTATTTATTTTACCTCTTATTGATATCTTATTGTTTTACCAGTAGAATGTGAAAACTATAATATCTCTAAGTAGTTTCTATTATTTGCGGTATCAGAAAAACTCTTCATATAATAAAAAATTAATTTTGCGGCTAAAGAGAATAGAAACTATATTTTCCAATTATTACAAGAAGATAAAATTATCTCTAGAGAAAATCAGTTATTGACATACAAGTATTTACCATTCGAGGAAGGCATCTAGTAATTTTAGGGTTCAATGTATAGTGATAGGATTTTAAAATGTTACCAAATAGTAGAGGTTGATCAATAAAATAGATTGCATTAATTAAATATTAATTACTCATGAATTAGCTAACGTCTATGGGACAGGTTCTTTGAAACCATCTTTAAAAAAAATCTAGTTGCGTTTGTAGTAAGCAGATCATTGGCGAAATATTTTAGATGATTTTCCAAACTTTCATTATTCTTGGTTGAAAATCTTTCTGGTTTGAATTATTTTCTGACCTCATCTTCCACTACACACATATTGGTTTTTTGGTGAATTAGTCAATTTGAAACATACCTTGAAGCCTCTATTTCAATAGTCATTTAATATTCTTGGTTAGTTAATTCGGACAATTTGCTAGTATTTTCTGTACTTAGTTGCAAATCTGATCTCCTCTGTTACTGTATACATATTGATGTCCTGGTGAATTAGTCAATTAGGAATATATTTAGTCGTCTAGTTGTATTTGCAGTTGGGAGATCCTTGGAGAGTTAATTTTGACTATTTTCCAGTATTTTCTTGTACTTGGTTGCAAATCTCCTGATCTCCTCTGTTACTGTATACATATTGAAGTCCTGGTGAATTAGTCAATTGGGAATATATCTAGTCTACTTAGTATAGTATTTTTTCAAACTTAGTTGCAAATCTTCTCATCTCCTCGGTTGTGTATACACATGATCTTTTGGTGAATTAGGCAATTAGGAATTATCTCGGTAACCAAAGGTTGTCCTATCTGCAGTTAATATATTTATTATTGCAGTTTTTGTTATAATGACAAAAACTTTTTTTTATGATCCAGGTATTAATAAATCTTGCAAGGACAAAAATAATTAAATTTTAGTTCATTTATAATAACAAGGTTAAATGAATAAAGACAAATGGGGCAATGACAACGCCATGGGTTGAGCTCTGTTTGGGGCAGGTTTGGCTCAAAAGAGTGCCCGTTACGGTACATCCCAAATAGTTCGCCAAGTTAAACTAAATTCGCGATGCCATAGTAAATTCGGTTTGTAATAACAAATTACAAATTACAACGCTCAGTTTAATTACAATTACAATTACGAAGTAATACAATTTCCTGTCGACCGCTTTCAATTTCATTCTAATTCAGCAACCGAATTCTCTCGTAGTTTTCATGGGTAATTTACATTTACATGTATTAGTTTCAACAGGCAATATAGCAATCATTTTGATTACATTATTTTACAAACGCCTCTTCAATGCTGCATTGATTAAAAATAAATGAATCCGAGATCAATCAGCATGTTATATCATAGATATCACGTTTACTAGATATTTCTGAAATACGAAACAGGTTTTGGCTAGAGAATCAGCTTTTACATGTTTTATTGGGTCAATCATTCTGATATGACACAATATCTAATGTTAATGGAATACACCTCTTAATGATGTAATGGATAGATATAATGTTATTATTTAAATTAATGATAGGTTTGGTAAATTTACTATAATTAATATACTGCATGAAAAATTAAGTCACAAAATACTGTTAAGAATAGTCACAACTAGGATGACTACTGGGTTGTCTTTCAACCAAGCCATATAGATTGGCCTAGGATTTATTATATCCCATATCTTTATCATTAACTTCTATTCACGCAAAATTTAATCATTTTTGTCCTTGCAAGATTTTTTATTACCTCTACAATTTTCTTTACTAATTGAGATTTATTTGTTTTTTACTCCTGCACTCAATTAGAAGGTAACCCAATAGTCGTCCTTACTTATTGTAATATTACTCAAGAAGCTATTTTCACTTGGAAACATATTTTGGACTATATTATAAAGGTAAAGAAGACATCACTACAGATTGTGGTTGCAAGACCGACGCTCTTACACCGGAAACACGAACACTTATTGTTAAGTACAGATATTAAAAAAATAATCTTTTTTCAGATATCTGTCTAATGTTTAGTTTATTTAGTAAATATTGATCATGGCATTATATAATATTCATTTATTCAAAGTAGATGTTGTTTTGATATGTGTGCCTAGCGGCTTCTGTTGTGCCAAATCCATATCCATTACCATTATTCATGTGGCATAATATTGAAAAAAGTTGCATTGAAACTTTCAAGACCAAATTTCTTATACCATCCGGTTGAAACTGAATTGAAAAAAAAAATCAAGTTCGTATGTAACCCGGGCGTCCAATCACTGGGTTGGCATTTGATTAGTACTACAAAAAATTTGCTGATGTTCCATATAGAATAGGCGCACAAATCGCATGTCTTGTAGATTCTAATAAATACCCGCCCTAATTTGGCATAAAATTTTGATCTCCTGCTCCACCAACAAATTTGCTGATATTCCAACTAGGTACAGATAATTGGAAAGGCAAAAAATTAACTTTTATGGTTTTGTTTATTGCATGTGTTTGTTTTATTATTTATTATTGCGATTCGGTCGCGGAAACATAATGAAAGAGAAATTATCATTGCGATTTCTGTAGATATACCAATTTGATTGGAGAGAAATCTGCTGGAGAGATGTTATTTAATAACAAGTCGATAATGAGCTAGTAGCTGCAGATGACACACTGCTTAAGGCGATTTTATTTATTTGATTGATAAATATGCGTACGAATACGAAGACAGGAAGACACATAGTCTGAGAGCCAATGACCGTAATAGTCTTAGAAAAAATAAAGAAGAAAGTATTTGGAAAAAGGAGGAAAAGTATTTGCTATAGGGTTGCATAGATTATTAAAATTATTTGCAAAAAATTTGGTGATACCTAATGCACATATGTAATAATAATAAATTAAATTAAATTACATATTTTTAAAGTAAATATTAAACTTTCGTATTCTTTTTCCAAAGAATTTTGAGGTCGTCCAATACAGGCTTGCGGAGTCTACTAAAATAGTTCATGAAGAATGTAAATATTAGACTTTTAATTTATAAAATTATCATATAGATGTTTCATATATAGTAGTATTGTTGCAACAAAATATGCACCCAAAAATTGAATTGATTTTGCTACTTTCTTATTAATATTTGCGCCTATTCCATTATGGTACATCAGCAAATTTTTGGTAACACTTAAAATCGAATACCAATCCAATGATTGGACGTCCGGGTTCTATGGTATAATAAAAAATATATATCTATTACCTCAGCATTTATTTACAAAATTATTCATAAATTTGTTATACTCCATATTTTTGTCATTGACTTCCATCCACGCAAGATGTCTGAGATGTTATAAAGATTTCTACATTTGAAATTTATCTGATCTTGCGCAATGTCTCATTATATCATCGTTTCCTTGTTTGAATATTTAACATCTTCCAAAAATTTGCCAATTATTCATACAATACACGGATATTGTGTTTCCTAATGTTAGCTGATCGCAAGTACTGATAGAAGTATGGACGAAAAAAAATTATCGCATTTCAATGGTATTTTGACAGCTGTCTTGGTGAATGATAAAAGGTAAAAAAAACACTGATACATTATATATATATATATATATATATATATATATATATATATTAGGGTGGTCCTTAATATGGACATTTTTAAATTTCCTTGCTCCCAAGGGCTCAAATGGTTCGAAATTGATAAAAAAACAAATCTTTGAAAGTTTTAGCTTTTAATATTAACTTTTAGATAGTGCGCAATTCAATCAAACTTCGTATGAAAATAGCATAAAAAAATTTTTGAAAATTAAAAAAATATTATTAGGTATAACTTAGCCACAAATGAATTAAAAGTAAAAGCGTGTCATTTTTTATTGAAAATTCGACGCTCTGCAAAATTTTTGAAAAATTTTTCATGCTATTTCCATACAAAACTTCGAATTGCGCACTATCTAAAAGTAAATATTAAGAGCTAAAACTTTCAGAGAACTGTTTTTTATCAATTTGGAACCATTTGAGCCCTTGGCAGCAAGGAAATTCGAAAATGTCCATATTAAGGACCACCCTAATATATATATATATATATATATATATATATATATATATATAGTGTGTGTGTGTATGTATGTATGTGTGTACGTTGTCGCAAAAAATACTGAACGGTTTTTGAGAATTCATAAATCGTTTGAAAGATATCAGTTGCAAATTGTGTTCATTAGTTCCTAGTAAAGATTTTACGTAATGTTTTCTTAAAAAAAAATCTTTGACCATTTTAATAAAACATATATTGATAAAGTTTATTGTAGAAAGAAACATAGTAAAATATTCTGGTCCTACGACAAGTGTTTTAATTATAAAAATTTAGTGAAGTTTGAAATAAAAGAAAGCGCTTCTTTAAAAAAAAAACTTTTTTTGAGCCCTTGAGTATTGTAGATCCTTTGCATAAATCCTTCTCCAAATCTTCATTCATTGAATTGCATAGTATTGGCGTTGAAAAGGGTTGAGTATAGGGAACGCAATTTGCCCTGACAAGGAGAACCTCAAGTTTACTCTTCTGGGATTTGAATGAAATTTTGCATGGTGATAAAGTTGATAGTCAAACCAAATAGTTTAAACTAGTATAGGCCTGCAAAAAATAGTTAAATTATAAAAATTAATTTAAGTTTTGAAAAATAAGCCCTGTAAACGCTTACGCTTACAATGTTCCCTATTACTTTATCTCGGTAGCTCAGTCAGTTTAGGCGCTGTAAGTAAAAAGTAAAAGTGATGCAAAACCTACGACTTAGAATAAAACATACCTTGTTGTCTTTTTTAACGAAGAAGAACCGCGCTTCGCGATTCGTGCGCGGCCGAGAGATAACAGATAACGCGCCGCGTGAGAAACCCGCAATCGTATGGGAAATTATTACTTCATCTTCATTACATGACATAGATATTTCAATTAAAATTATGCAGCATGTTCACATTTATAATGATAAACAGGATATAGCCGATGAAAGGTAATAGTCGAAATAGTAATCGAAAAACGCGGTATAAAATCATTAAGGGTATCCTTATCTATAATGCACTTAGGGGCGTTCATAAATCTGTTAGGGAAAGTGGGAGTTTGAAAAAAAAATTATGAAAAATCACATAGGGGAGGAAGAGGTCTAGTAAGATATCACGTGTATTCATTTTTTACATGAGTTTTCAAAAAAAAAAAAAAAAAATCAAAAATTTTAGGATTTTATCGCAAATTCGAAAAATTTGTTCGGAAAATTTTACGTGATGTTTGGTGGGGAGGGGGAGTAATTTTAAATATTGCAATGTATCACCAAAGGGGAAGGAGAGGGGTCAAAAATCCCTAAAAATCGATCACGTGATTAGTGGACGCCTCCTTATATGGTATCCAATTTAATGGAAAGAAAATCACGCTGCGATATGAATATTACGAAAGTTCCTAACTTTTACCTCCGTCAACAAAATGGAATCATAGACCAAATAAAAACTAAATTTTATATTTTGATTCATCAAACCCGAACGTCCAATCACTGGATTGGTATTCGATTTAGACATACTAAGTACTACCAAAAATTTGCTGATTTTCCATAATGGATAGGCGCAGACACTAAGGAAAAAAATGCAAGTATATGTCAACTAAGAAATTAAAATATGATGGAAAAAACCTTACGATAACGCAAAATCTAAATATGCTCTCTTACAGGGGTGTTTAACCGTTATGGCACAACAATAGGTGCAAGATTAGATTATGAAAATCGTTATATGTTACATTGCTAAAATTTTTGCACAAGATCTGAAAATTTGAGGTGCATATAAAATATAATTATAATTTACATAAAATAGTCGGTTTTGAACGTTAATATTGGTCCTAAATTAAGAAAAAAAACAATGTTTTTTGAAACATTGAAATTGCACTATCTACAAAAACATTCATACATCCATTTTTTTTATTGCAAAGCTTAGAAATCTTTGAACATGAAATTAAAATTAAAATTAAAATTAAAATGTTGAGTTATCTCATCAGGTGCCTGGACGTCCAATCACTGGATTGGCATCCGATTTAGATATATTAAGAACTACAAAAAATTTGCCTATGTTCTTTAAGAAAATAGATGCCAATATTGAAAAAATGGTCAGATTCATTTATACTAACTCAAAAATTATAAACTCTTTTCAAAATACGTTTTAGCTGCCTGAAAATATCCTATTATGCACGCATATTCAATCATTTATTCTTTACGAATTAACCACAAATTTTTAAAAACAGTTTAGATATTATAGAACCATGTTTATTTCACTTAATCAATTGTCATTTTCATTAAATGTTTTTTATTACTCGATGACCAAAACTTTCTAACAGGAGTGAATTCGAATCAAAGAAGCATATTTGTTTGTAACATTTGTTAATTTGTACAAATCAAGATACGATAGTATTTTTGCCAATAAACTAATAGTGAAAGGTATAACAGGTCATTTGGGATCAAATCATCAATATTATAAACATGAAGAAATCATAAAACTGGACAGTATCGCACTACAATAAAAATACTTTATATACATAAATCATCATACAGCTACTTATTAGTATACCTATGTAAAATTAATAAAAGGCTCAGAAGATGCATAAGTAAATAAATAATTTAAAATTAATATTTATATAAGATGGTTCTGAAAATAGACCTAATCAGCATTGCTGTATTAAGTTAAAAATATATTATAACCATTAAAAAATCTAAACTAGTGGTACATGAAACCGTGCCTTAAGGCAAATTACTGGAACTTCCCGTATCGTAATGAAATATTCGAGGAAATTATTTGTTTAAATTATATTAGAACTTTAGTCAGAATTAAATCTGCACCAATTCCAAAGATTTAAAAGCCATGAAATGAAACTCGATGAGGATTCCACTAGGTCTAATTTTTGTTTTTTTGACGATTTGAATGAAACTTTGAGTAGTGATCATACTAAACTATATAAACGTGGTTTATTTATAAAAATAATTATTAAAACTAAATATTTCTCGATCTGTATCTCGTGCGCTTAGAAAAATATCTATTACCATCGTATAAGAACCCAATAGTTTTTTTTCCCTAACAAATGTGGGAACGGCCTTGTATTAATATCGCATGACTTTCGAAAATATGTTTGTTATTCTCATTCATTCACTATTTTGACAGAATTAAAATGTACGATATTGCTTATGAACTGATATACGGATTCCCATGCTAATATTTGAGAGTTCACATCGAAACAATCGAAAGATTATGTAAGTTCATCCAGTTCAATGATAACTGGAGAAATAATTATAGAATTTATATGGACTTGGGCAATCATCTTGAATAGCTTTATATTAATTAGCGTTAATATTTCTAGTCATTAAATTATAAATTATAAATCATAGAAGCGCGTGCACTATTCACTTTTGCAGCATCAATTCAAATAGGGTAATTGGGTAATAATATAATGGAGCTCATCAAATGGAACTTTCAAATAATATATTATCACAAAAATTAATATTAATATTAATAATATATTCAATTTTAATTAATTATTAATAATTATTTTCATAAATAAAACACTTATATATTTTAGTATGATCACTATTCAAAGTCTCATTCGAATCGTCAAAAACGGTTAGGCCTGGTGAAGTCCTTATCGAATTTACTTGAGAATCATATTTTTATAGTAAATATTTTTTTTGAAAATATAAATGTTTTTATAAAGAAAATTGTAATGAATTTTATACAAAGGTTGAAAGCGAAAAAATATAAAAAGTTTTGAACTAGAATTTTAAAAAAAATATTGATGAAATCTGATTTGCAAAATTCAAATTGAAATCTGAATTATTTTCGATAGACAAAAAAATTTTTTTTGAAAAAAAAATAATTTTTTTTACAAAAGCAATTGTTTTGTCAACACAAGCAAAAAGTTTTTTGAATCATTCAAGTCGCATGCTTAGTACTCTCAAAAACTGCAATTTTTTGTACATTTAGCTCTGTATCTTCGACATGGCTGGACCTGCATTTGCCAAAAACTAATCATCACTTCTCCCAGTCATTACAAATTGAATGTTTTTTGGATCAGTCAAATCGGATACTACGTTCTCTCAAAAATTCGTTTTCTATTCTCTGCACTCTTTGCTCCGTATCTCCGTAACGGCTGAACCTGCCTTTGCCAAAAACTAATCAGCACATCTCCCTATCAATAGGAATCGATTTTTTTTAACCATTCAAATTGGTTGATCCGTGCGCCCGAAAACGTGGACGAAAAAATGCGGCCACAAAAAACACACACACACATCCATTTTTTCTGAGGTATGCCAAAATGTTCAGAAACCTCTGAAACGTGAAAATATGCAAAAAAAAAATCGGCCTTTTTGATTTTCGGTCCATCACTATAACTTTCCCTATGGGAAGTTAATAATAATAACAATAAATAGTAGGTCCATGGTGTGAGAGAACAACAAACCAATGATTACCTTTCCCGCCTTTGTTTACTATACCCGTTGCTGTTTTATTACCATTATTCACTTTTTTAATTATAATTTAATTAAATAATTATGAATTTTAATAATCATAATATAAAAATAAATGTATTCTTTTAGTTAATAAAATTAAGATGTTAATTTAGTTCCCACGAAGAACAACTCATCGACTTAAAATCTAGTGGTCAACATTCTGTAGTAGTTTTCGGTTAGTAAGAAATTGGCCACAAAATTGGGTGGCAATTAAATTTTGTTTCTATTACTAAGTACAGTTGTAAATCATGTGATAAAAAAAACACTTACATTGGTCTCCGATGTGCCCTGATATTACATCTCAGCCAAATTTTAACTGATCCAATCAACAAACACACTACAACTCTGCTACGTACAGAAATTTAATTTTCACCTCACAATCAACACTTTGCACAATTTTAACTGATCAAATTAAATCTCACTTAAAGTCATTATCCCCGTATAATTTTATTTCCAACAATGATTATGTATAGAACGACTGATAAACACTGCCCGACGTCTGACAAATAATTCATGCAATTTCCAACCGACTACCTACAGAGGGTGTATTTATTTATTTACATGTTTATTTCAAATGTAAACAGCGCTATCGGAGTCAAATTGTGTCAAATAATAACATATATTTAAAATGCCATGAGAAATCGGTATTGGGCGAGCGATCTAACCTATCGACTGGTCATATAACTTCCATAAAGGTTACTCCTACACAAAGGATGAAGCCAGGTCAAAGGTTACACTAAAGAACATCAATTCTGCAATTTCTATTCCTTTGCGATATAGACGGAGAGCTCATGGTCTTATTTACAATTAGAAAAAAAAATTAATTAAATTAATAAAAAAAATAATTGAATTTTAAATGTCCATATACGGACGTCCCTTGATGGTCCGTATAGGTGCAGGTATTAATAAAAAAAATTATAAAAAAAATTTATAAATGTCTATGAAGGCAACCGCATTTTTTGTTTTGGTTTTTTAACTAAACCAATTTGACTGAATAAAAAATTGATGACTATATGCATATAAAACTATATACATTCGTACATATAAGCATGGCGTCGATGTATTAGGTTGTCAAATATCTCCCTTCCGCTTTTTTGCTCTTGGTTTATAATACAAAAAGGCGGAAGGGAGTTATTTGACAACCTTATACTTGATCAAATGGTAAAAAATGTTTATTATATTTTTGTTACAATAAACATTTCATTTTAATTGCGTTGAACCTGTTTTTTCCATTTTATTGTATGATCCAAATTGGCTCACTTCAGTAAAAATAGGTATATAATCAACATCCGTAAATCTAGTGTTAACTTTAGGATAAGTTTTATGTATATGAAATTGTACCTTAATTTGCACTATGAAAAATTTATCCAATAGACAAAAATCACTGGGCTTTTGGATATTTTTCATAGTTTTGCGCTAAAACATCAGCAAAGGTAAAAGGATATTTATTGGTTAGTCCACTTTTGCCGAATATAATTAACCCTATGTATATTATTATATAACAATACATAACATGTACAATTTATATAATAGTATAACAACATAAATATAATATTCGATGTTTTTTATTTTTTGTTCATAGAAGTTGATAGAGTAATAGAACGAAAAGGTTGCCTTCTAATAATCACATTTTTTAATATAAATTATTTGATACATTAAGATTCCTTCTAACAAAATTATCTAATAATGTTACCATGTGAAAATATTTCTTTTATCATGGTGATTAACGTGTTAAAATTAAAATTGTCAATGGTTTATATTTATCGAAAATTAATCAGCACGATTTCCAACTGATATCTTTTTTCTGACAGTTTTTGAAGTTCTAGAAACTAACTAAAGTGAGTCCTTGTCGAATGGCCTTTAAATTTTCGAAATCGGTGCAGCCGTTTTTGGTATCAAACGATTCAGAATTAGCAAATCGATTTTTCAAGCGAAATCACAAACTTTTACTTCGCGAAGTTAAGAATATTGTATGTAAATAAAAACTATAACGAGGCCAATAAAAAACCTAACAAAAGCAATAAAGATGTTGAGCGCTTTAAATTTAGTTATTTATTATTTACATTTACATAATATCATGTAAACAGATTCTAAATATGGCCATTGTCATATATCACCAATAGCAATTTCTCTTTTAGTTATATAATTACGAGAATTTCTAACACTATACGAGAAACCAATAATGATCATCTTATAATATGTAATGACGTCGTTATGTCCGCGTATATAGTTTATGGGTCAAACATCATTTAAACGCCCAAGTGTTATGCTTAAAACCTACATTGACGACATCAATTTGCAGAAACATAAATATTATTAGAAAAGTTATTATAAATTTCTTTTCTCAGATATTCATCTGCAAAATCTTGTACATATAAATAAATAATCAAAATATTCAAAATATGAATATGAGAATGAATTAAAAAAAAAAACAAATAAAAATAGTGAGATGTTCTGTTGCAAGTAAATCTTACGTCTTCGAAATGAATAGAGTCTGATATTTCAGAGCCTCATATATCAGTATGGAGCCTGAAACTTACAAACTTGAGTGCGATAAAATTATATGCATATTATTAACCCTTTCGACTCGGATGCCGCCTTTTGCAAGTCATTTTACCGTCCAGCGGCATGATATGTTTTACCGTTAAGCTCGGATGCCGCCGCTCCGGCGGCAAATCGTGTCGGCGACGACTCGTCGCAAACTAAATTTACATTTATTTTTTTTTTTATTTTTCAAAAATTAATTTACTATTACATTCATTTGTTGATTGATTTATTAATTTTATAAATAAATATATAACAAAATTATTTTATTAGCTCATGATCCCCATAATTCTAATAAAGATCTGTAAAGAAATGATTTTTTAAACAATATAGAGTGCAATTATTTTTAATTTTCAAAATTTTCTGTTTTATTATCATAAAAACTATATTTAAAAGCAATATAACCACATTTTGAAAAAATCCGATACAAAAAAAATTCCGAGTTGATAGATAAGTATAGCACTATAATATTCCGAGCGCAGCGTACCGACTGGCAGTCCGACTCCCGAGTCGAAAGTGTTAAAATCTCTACATAATATAGATCCTAAATAAATTGAATACTTACCTAAATGTGTGGATTTTTTTAGCACCTTTTCTTTACAGCCTAAATCCAAAAAACATTGCAGATCCTGAAATAATCAAAACATCATTAATACATTTACAGATAATCCTGAATAAATATAAAAAACATATAACAAGAATAAAAATAACATTTGTAAAAGTTAACATGTCTAACATTAAACATCATGGTCAAATTAAAAAATGTCTATGAGTATATTCGTTAACTAATTAATTTTTCATTTTTTCGAATTACCTCTTCCACATATATTATTTTCATATAGTTCATTTTCCTTTCAGGTGTGTTTTTCTTTGGCGGATGTGTGAT
The DNA here is from genome assembly GCF_003426905.1 of Ctenocephalides felis. Classification (NCBI taxonomy): domain Eukaryota; kingdom Metazoa; phylum Arthropoda; class Insecta; order Siphonaptera; family Pulicidae; genus Ctenocephalides; species Ctenocephalides felis. Next base: position 184,080,087 of record NW_020538040.1, read on the forward strand.
GACACAGTTCCTCAACAATCGGCCTTACCCCACTTACAGTTTGGAAAATATGCCTGATACGGGATTCACCTGCCGAGATAAAATATTAGGTGGTTACTATGCCGATAGTGAAACGCAATGTCAAATGTTTCACGTGTGCGTCAAAGTCGCCGGCGTTGGGGTATCTAGTTTTTTCTATTTCCAAATTTTCAATAGCAGACAATCTTTATAAATATACTTTATTATTCAGGTTCAAGATTTCCGATTTTTATGTCCCAATGGAACCGCTTTTGATCAGGACGCTCAAATTTGTGCTGACTGGGGTGATGTCGACTGCGAAGCGACAACACTGTACTACAGCAGCGACAATTTTGATCTGTACCGAATTTCATCGGATGTAGAAAGCAAGAGAGCACCATTCGCCTACGAAGAAGAAGCGCCATTCCATCTTCAACGGGCTGAAACTGGCGATCACCGACTTAGCAAACAACCAAAAGTGGATCAAAAACGAGGAGACGCAAACAGCGCCAAGGCAAAATTATTCAACCAGTACAACCCTAATATTGCGCGCAACCAATATCAGAATCAATACAGCACAGTTGCCGTCACCTCGCCGCCGCAACAGACGACGCAGAAACCGCGTTATATTCAGGACAATTCACAAGACATCTTCCGTGGATCTCACAGTTCCAACTTCTTCAACAATCGCAATAATGGCAAAGAAGTTGAAGAAGATTACCGTGAGACACCCAAAGTTGAAAGCGATCCAAAACCATTCCAACGGTCAAACGTTAGAGTACGCACTAGGCCCGCGCAAAACCAGCCAGAAGAACAAAGTGCACATGTTATTGAGAATGAAAATCAACTGGTAAAGAAAAAGACCATACAACGCAAAATATTGCGTAAACCGGAAGAAATTTCCACATCGAGTCCGAGTACGGGATACTCGAGCCAAGTTTATACCTCATCAACACCATTACCGTATTTCGATAAATACCAAACTCTAAGCCGCAAAACAAACGCAGACAATTATACTCCGGCCACAACAAAGAAATTCTCCACGTTGGTACCAAAAGATGTATACAGCCCGACGACTTTCAAACCGACCACTTATAACAAGGTCTCGCAAATATACAGTTCGCAAAGCACACCTAAACCATTTACAGCCCCAAGCACTTATAAACCAAGCGACTTAACTGGCGCCGTACCGAAAAAGACCCCCGCCAGCTCTACTACTCTAAAACCACAGTACACAAACGGTTTTGCTGCATCCAGCTACCTCCCAACAACAGCTAAACCCACTACAGTCAAAAATTATAAGACTACGGAATATGCGTACTCAACAAATAAACAACAATCAACAGATAATCAATACTACGTCAGCAACAAACAATTTAATAATAATCCAAATCAATTCAACACAAATCAAAGCCCTTCGGGATTTAAAAGCTCCGTGAGCACGAATCAATACAATTCGAGTCCGAACCAATATTATAACAATCAATTCTCAACATCTGCGCTTCCTCAAGGATTCACCAGCAGACCTAATCAAGCACAAACGACGGCAAACCAATATAAATACTCGCCAGCAGCAAAAGAAAGCCAATACGACGATGGTCAGTACCGACCGGAGCAGTACGAAGATGCTAAAGACAACTACTACCAAAACCGAAAAGAGGTAACAGATAACAGGCAATACTACGACAACAGCAATAATTACAATAAGGTGCCAAGCAGAGCTACAAATCAGTTCTCCCAAGACGACTTCTACCAAACAACACCTGTATACAATACCAGGAATAACTACGAATCTTCGAGCGAAGAATACATCAGGCAAAATGATCAAGGTGAGTTTCTAAAAACAGCCCATTCTCAGAACATCGCCGCCAGTGGGAATGAATTGAAAAGAAAAAGCAAAACGACAACAAAATCAGTTGAAACAAGTACGCCTGTTTCAATTCACACCACGCAAAAAACAACGTATGCTTACACCGCCAAAACCTCAGTAAGTCCTAAGGCAACCACAAGGAAAGAGGCAATCGCCCAACCAGCAGTTGCTCCCGTGCAAAAACAATCCGAGCCGAACAGTAACACACCAAAGCCACAAAAAGACAACGCAAGCTACGACTACGCCTATTACGATAACTCAGAGCATCCCGCCGATCAGAGCGATTACGAAAATATCGAAGAATTCCGAAAAACAAACAAAAAACAGTAGATGTACCATACGCTATACCAATTTGTTAATGTTATATAAGCCAGTATTTTTAATTAAATCGACCATTTAGATACAAATTCTACCAGTATTACATAATCACAATCAAATACTCGTACATCAAAATGAATCATTTATGACAATAACAATATAAATATGTATAAACTTAAGACAATTAGACTTTAGGCTTTAATCTTGTATAATTATTGTAATGTTATTATTTAAAATAATAAATGTTTTCTAGAAAATAATATAAGGACTATGTTATTTTTTATTACAGACTTCGTCTTTCCTTGTATATCAACCAGCATCTTTTATTGTGTAGTTAGCAAAGAAAACCAGTAAAACAAATACAATTAGCTCAATTACACTTCAGATACTAATATATCTTATCATTAATCTCATAATCAGTTTATTTTATATTAACAAAATATAAATATAAATTCAATACAAATTATTTAAAAATTAACAGATAAACATTTCCTGAAATGAAAGTATATATGAAGGCAATTTTTCATATTCAAAATTATTCTAAATTTCTCCCGGGTTAAATTATAGTGCTGTAAATAAAATGAATAGCTATAATAATAATCGTCAAATAATTTATTTCATATTTATTTTATAAGACTGTAATATATCTCTACTAAAAAAAATTTTACATTGGTATTTCAAAAACAAAGCTCTGCGACATCAGGGTACAAAGACTTGGGAAATTAACTATTAATAACTCGATATTTCATATATTCCATATAATGTTTCGTACAAAACTCTGTTTATTAATTAATATATTAACTTAAAAACTAAGAATTCAATGTAAACTAAAATGTCAATTAAAATTGACAAACTTGCCTATATTTTAAAGAAAAAAAAGCATTTCTTAACTTCAATACTTTTTAAAATAAATCTCCCAACCTAAATAGCGCTCAAGCAAAATAACTCGGTCAGGCATTTTACAAACTTCTTGTTTTAGTTCTGACTAGTATTTTTAATAAATATTTGACATGCAAAATAATTTTTACTTGCTATATCAATTAACACCAATTAAGATTTGGTGTAACGTAATGTTAAAATGTGTGCAGTCAATAAAAAAATAACTATGAATTAATTAAAATTTTAAATTGACTTCACTAAAAAGAAAACAAACTTGTTATTATAGCTTGAGCGCTAATATTTGAAAGTCATACAGTAATAACAAACACAAGTAATATGATTTTAATTATTAGAATAAAATCATTTTTCCAAGGGCCTCTTCTGATATTGTTGAAACAACTCATCATATTTACATGCAAAAAAATATGACCATTATGAAAAACTGTATTCTGGTAAGAATATCATAAGAGCTAGTTTGTAATAACCATTATCATGATCAAATATGCATTGACAAGAAATTAATTATAAAAGGAACAAATTTATATTCTAATTTCACACAGCTTACTAGCCATGACTGAGGAATACATCTGAACCAAAAACAAAAATTTATCAGTGATTTACGCTCACAATAATATTGCAGATATAATTTTGATATGTTTAATTTAATCATATAAGTTAAAAAAAATATATCAATGTTATATAGCTTGTAAATAGTGGTTTCCATTTTTACAGCCCCCTAGCTGTGAATATCATAGTGGTACATGTAAGAATACTATAATACAAGTACCAATAAGATATTCACAGTGATAAAAGTTTTCTTAACTTGAATTTATATTTTACTTCAATCATAATAATGGCTTAAATAAAAAATGAAGTAAATAAAAATAATTAATGATATGTGACAAAAACATTTTTGCATTTGAGTGCATAAGATACATAGCGAAATTAATTAGAATTCTGGGCACAGATAATAGAAGATGTATATAACATATACAATATATCAGCAATAACAAATGACAAAGTGTCTACAACGACAGCATTTCAGATGACCAACTATGATTCATCTTGGCTATTGGTAGTATCAATTCTAAATATATCAAATCTTTTTTACCATTTATATGTATAAGCTTACTATTCCCATATCTGTCATGCAATGTTGTCATAAAAATTTACATATGCATACAGAGATGTTTATCACAAATTTGCATACATATGCTAATATACATATAAACATATAATATATATTCATATATACATATTCATATATACCTATCCCAAGTTTTACACTTTTTTTTTATTTTCCTATAACTCATTCAATATGTTCGATATTAAATATATTAATATTTATTTGTTGTTTAATGTATTTGTTATTCATTATATTAAAAACTGACTAAAAGGACCTTTTATAGTGATCTTCGTTTAGCACATTTTTTCCATATAAAAGTGAAATTTTCAAGTTGCACGTTTTTTTCTGGAACATATCTTCCATGTAAAACGAGGGATAGGTGTATATCATATCTACATATATATATATATATACACAAATACATGTATATACAGATATTCAAAAGACTCAACATCCAGCTGTAACAGAGTGACACTATTGATTGAACTATCATGAAAAAATTAGAAAAACATTATTTCATGCATTTTGAAAGTTATTAAGCTTTTAAGTGAAACCTTTGATCAGCATGCTTTATTTTATTATGCGTTATTTTATTTTAAAGGCCTTTAAAGTCTACCAATGTTGAAATGTTACATTCATAGTTTAACAAATCATCTTAATTCTGTCAAACTTGTGATATTATTTTTGACTGCAATCTAGAAATGTTATTCATGGTTAATAAAAATTAACCACAATAACCAAAAAAATGTTTAACTACGGTTTAACCAAAACATCTGTTGATCCTTAAAAAATCATAACTTTCAAACTGCATGAGATCTTTTTTCTTCATGATAGTTATAATCAATAGTATCACAATATTTTAACTTGATGTTGAGTTCCTGGACATCTGTACATATGTAAATATACATGCTTGCATACATATTCATTCACACAGCGTAGAATACAAAACAGACTGGTGGATTGCAGGTAAAGTGCACATCATATTTGTTTTAATACCAATTAACTAATTAACCTCTGAATTATTAAAAAAGACTACCTTTTTTATGTATAATAACATACATTTGTATACCTCGTGATGAGAATAAAAAAAATATATCAAAAGCATCCTTTACCTTCAATCCATATGTACATACATAGTTTTTGTGGAATATACATATGTATATATACATAAATACATACATGATATATACATATATATATACATATAAATTTGCTTAGATAAATAGATGAAGATACATATAAAATAGTGCAAATAAATATTAAAAATTTAACATATTTATTTTAATATGATCAATACTTATAGTTGATGATCATCAAAAAATTCATCATTTGTCAACAACTTATTAGGAAACATCACGTTGTGACAAACAGCCTAAATTATTAATTACGAAGATCAAATTCTTCAATAGATGAAATACATAAATAATTGTTATATAAAATATTTCGAATCTTTAAAATCTCATTCTACCTTATAGAAAACTAACTTGGTTCAGTTTATGTAACTTCAGCAGCAGCAGCTTCATATAACTGATGCATACCTCTATCTTAATAAATAGAATTATACACTTACAAATTATATCTATAATAAAATTTCTTATTAAATTCATTTCACAAATGTACTGCGGCTCTTTTGGTTTCATTCAAATTTTATATTACCTTATGTAATCGGTCAAACTGAAAAGTACGCATTACAACATTTCTTATTTACATTTATAAACTTCTCATAATAAATCAAATTAAAATATCACCAATTTTAACTGTAATCATTTTTAAGATATCTAGATTCAAACGTAATACGTACATTTCTTTTATGATAAAACTGTATGTTCTTTAAGATCATGGAATTAACAAATTATTACCTGTCTGCAAGCTTATAGTGTAGGATTATCAAACTTAACTCCCTTAACAACTCGTATATCACCACAAGGAACTTCTTGAGATATATCCAACACTTGAAACTTTTTCAAAACTAACAGACTGTAAAACTTCTGTGCTGCCTGTGATAGAAAATAATTATAAAATACTAAGTGATTTAAACATAAAATATTGATTGTACATTATAATTTTTTAGTATATATATATAGTAAAAATATAATAATAATTACCTGTTTACGATTATTATTCCTTGCCATGTCTGATATAAATAAGTGATCCTGCTTGTAAAACTTCGTCTTAACTGACATAAACAACTGTGCAGCCCTTTTATTAAGAACTCTTTCTTCGAATTGTTCATCTGTTTCATCCACCATTTGTTCCTCTCCAGTCTACAAAGCAAAGACCCATTAGTAAATTCTTTATAACAACAAAATAATTACAAGTTGAAACAATTACCAGTCCTACAGAAGGTGGGAAATCAAAATCTTCATGCCAAGGTGTCGCCACTCTCTCAGACATTGGCGGTCGGGGTGTCTGATTACCACCCGCTAATTCATCATAACCCATGTTAGCCATTTGCATGGATTGGTTCTAAATAATTAAAATCATTATTAGGTGCCAGTAAATTATTTAGTTCGGTATGTACAGAAGAAAACTAAAAACTTTCATTAGAAAATAACTGTGGGAGAAATTGTGTGGACTAATGAAATTGAGTTACAGCACAAGTAAGTCCAATATTGTTAAGATGCAGGAAATACAATCAAGGATTTTAAGAAAGATTACATTTGCAACTTGGTATGCCTCCAAATTTGCAATGTGTAATAAATATGCTATTCACAATTTCAATGAAAAAAAATGTTTGGAATGCTGTAGAATGAATATTACCTCATTAAATCCAAATGAAGGAACTTGCAGAGCATCTGAATGTGCTTCTCCAAAAAATTCTGAATGGTCTCTAGGACCATCTAAAATTGAAGAAACCTGCAAAAAATAATAGAAGATAAATATGCAAGCAATCATGTGATTTATTTTAGTGAAACTAGAAGGTGACAATTACCTGATCACCCGGTATTTGAGGCAACCCAGCAACCATTGTATTAGAAAGGTCTGCATTAATAGAAGTCATACTACTTTGTTCTCTATGGAGCCGATGTTAGCCTTGTTGCATCCATATGCGTCGGTGATATACTCGGTTGTTGGTGGCTGGGGGTCATTGGAGTACTCCTCATCACATCAGGTGTCATTGCTGTCGGACTCATTCCAGTTGGCTGAATGCATGGCGTCATAGGAAGACCATGTGTTAAATCACCTGAAACGAATTCTTTATGATTGATTATTCTGTTTTATAAAAATACTAGGCAGCTAAATACTTAACTTTGAACAAATACATTATTAAAAATACATACAAGAACATAACATACGATACAGATTATTCATATAAATTACCTAGCAATTCTGCTCCCGGTGTCATAGGTATCATGCTAGGTGTTGGTGGTTCAATTAATGGCGTCCTGGTGTAACGGGTTGATTAAGTACATCACCCACATCTGAAAAATGATCATAATTATGACATGATCAAATATCAAATTAGTATGCATAAATAAAAAAAAAATGCACATGCACTAACCAATTTAAGAACAAAAAAAAAATCTCTTCTAACTCACCATAGTTTTCTTGAGCATCGTGACCATCGTGAGCATCTTGAGCTTCTTGAGCATCATG
>NW_020538040.1:184088873-184104608 GCF_003426905.1 Ctenocephalides felis
ATCAGATGTGTGCAGGTAATAATAAATAGCAATATCTTTTTTACTATTATTTTTTGTATAATTTATTCATCAACGTTACAAGGATATAGAAAAAAAGTAAAAAATGATAATTAAAAATTAGCAGTAGTTGATGTGAGGGGTCACAAAAAGTTGACACGTGACCATGGCCACGATCGCAATCTTCCTAGTAATACAAAATGAAAAAAAGAATATTAATCTAGATAGATATCTAGATCATCTTACGATGTCGCAATGACATATACTAGGATATAAAAAAAGAGTGCGCGTAAGGTTCACACGCGATTGAAGTAAAACTTATTTGCTACTGTACAAGATGGCATTTAAGTAAAAATGAATACATTATATAACAATTTTGAATAATTTTTATCAGTAATATGGTAACACTCATGATGCACACATTTATTAGTGTCGACCATTATACACATTTATATAATGATAAATTATAAATCATATATTTATAATAGCATTAGGAATATGTATAATATTTAAAAACAATAATGTAATTAAAGTCATACTTCAAATATGAAATGATCGGTTTGTCATTGTAATTAGCATTTAGAAATGAACCTTCATTAGAGAAGTGAAGTAATTGCTGATAAATAACTTCTATAATATGCGTTCATACAGTGGATTATGTTAAACAACGCCTAAACAAATAATGTTTTCGCAACTTTACTTATCATGCAATAATTGTGTTTGAAGAACTTCATGTAATTAAAATTAACATACATTCATTGACGATAGATCTCTATTCACATACGCGACGACTAATCACAATCGGCCCGTATAGAAATGATATCATCGAGAGCGAATGACGAATCATCGGCACTTGACTCTTATCTTATCTTATCTGCCGTAACGCACTTCCGTTGCATTTGTACGGATTTACATCCTAGTCACGCCTAAAGAAGTTTTACTTCAATAATAATTTTTTAGACAAAATGGCGACTGTTTGAAAGAAAGACCATTTTATTACCACTGAATTTCTCGAATTTTTTAAAAATAGTAAAAATCGAAATTTGGAGCGAGGCTAGAATATGACAGAAAGAAGTCTGTAAAGAAGAATCTCCGAAAATTTCAAGTGAATCGGCCAATTAGAACTCGGCCCAGTGGACATCGTATTGAAAAAAAAAACAGTTTTAAGAAAAACGCGTTCAAAGTTTGGCAAAAGGAAGGAAACAGAAGAGGATTATCATGGTCAAACAGCTGCATCTCCACAAATAAGTTAAATTTTAAAAATCTTCTCGTACACATGTTCTGTAAGAGTTAAGCTTTGAAAATATAAAAAAAACAAAAAAAACGATTTTTGGAATTTCTACACTAGAATACCCCCTGAAGATCAAAAATAAAAACTATTTAATAGCCAGACTTAAAGATTTCAAATAAAGTGATATATTTCTATGATGATCAGCCATCTATCCCAAATGGCACCTTACCTCGGTGTCCTCGCCAAGGACGCTCTTTTATATTGTGTGCGAATCGACGGGCGCAGTCCATCGCATCGCCTAGAGTCGTGATACGATAATATATGTCTCGTGATTGGAAGACGACCAATTCTCATACATTAAAATGTCGAGAACACTATCGATCTTAACTATGAGAAAAATAACGAAAATGTTACTCGCTTGAATACGACTAATGATGTTCCAAGTGGCATTAACAACTGTATGCATCGGAGAATTAATTGCTGTTAATAGATAGAAGTCATAACGGATTTTATTACCGGTCGGTCGGTCTACAGGTTTGAGGAGCATGGTAAAGTATAGTGGAGTTTGAAATTTATTCAGGAGCTTTTTTGTCGAGCCATAATTTTATAGTAACCATCATACCTGGACGTCCAATCACTGGATTGGCATTCGATTTAGACATTCTAAGTACTATCAAAATTTTAGTTGATGGTCCATAAAGGAGATAATATAAAAATTACAACCATCATACCTGGAATGACTGGATTGGCATTCCATTTAGACATTCCTACTAAAAATTTCCTGATGTTCCATGAAGGAGATTATAGAAAAATTTTAAACAATCATACCCAGACGTCTAATCACTGGATTGGTGTTCATTTAGACACACTTAAAAATTTTCTGATGTTCCATAAGGGAGATAATAAAAAAATGTATAACCATCATACTCGGACGTCCAATCACTGGATTGGCTTTCGATTCAGATATTCTTAGTACTGCCAAATATTTCTTATGTTCCATAAGGGAGATAATAAAAAAAATTATAACCATCTTACTCGGACGCCCAATGACTGTATTACCATTCGATTTAGGCATTTTAAGTACTGCCAAAAATTTTCTGATATTCCATAAGGGAGATAATACAAAAAATTATAACCATCATACCTGGACGTCCAATCACTGCATTGGCATTCGATATAAGCATTGTAAGTACTACCAAAAATTTCCTGATGTTTCATGAGGGAGATAATAAAAAAAAAAATTAAAACCATCATACCCGGACCTCCAATGACTGGATTGGCATTCCATTTAGACATTTTTAGTACTGCCAAAAATTTGCTGATGTTCCATAAAGGAGATTATAGAAAAAATTTAAACAATCATTCTCAGACGTCCAATTGCTGGATTGGCATTCGATTTAGACACTCTAAGTACCAAAGATTTTCTAATGTTCCATAAGGGAGATAATAGAAAAAATTATAACCATCTTATCCGTAAGTCCAATCACTGAATTGGCATTTGATTTAGACATTCTTATTATTAGTACTACCAAAAATTTTCTGATGTTTCATAAAGGAGATTATAGAAAAATTTTAAGCAACCATACCCAGACGTCCAATCACTGGATTGGCATTCGATTTAGACATTTTAAGTACTACCGAAAATTTTCTGATGTTCTAGAAGAGAGATATAGAAAACCTTTAAACAATCATAACCAGACGTCCAATCACTGGATTGGCATTCGATTTAGGCATTTTGAGTACTACCACAAATTTCCTGATATTCCATAAGAGGAATCATAGAAAAAATTTAAACAATCATACCCAGACGTCCAAGACATTCTTAGTACTAATAAAAATTTCCTAATGTTTCATAAGGGAGATAATAGAAAAAATTATAGTGAAACTGAGGAGCCCTATTTTTTTAACTTACTAAATTTTCATATACAATCAATCTTGAAGTAATAATATATTCAAAGGCATTCAATAGATTTTAAACCGCAAACCTGAGCAACTCAATAAACATTCAGCTACTGCTGCGGTTAGACTCGAGGAACAATTTGTCGAAAACAAGACATCAATTCAAAAAGCATTAAATAAATAGTCCAGTCATTTGCCGTTTTCTCGGTGTAGTACTCCATTTAATACGTAAAAATATATAAAAATTTTCATTTTCCATTTTCAATTTTATAAATCAATTGGTAATATAAAATAACAATTGATTTAATCATCTCGGTTTCTTATGACAATGTCCACGTACAGTTTTTGTGAAAGTTTGCAATCGTCTCGACTCATCTCAAAAATGTTATGTGTCTCATGAAAGGTCGCCAGGAAATAAATAGCAACAACAGGTAATTATGATAATTAGGCACCTTCAAAGGTCCCCAATAATGTTTTTTTTTAAATTTTAAACAAAGAAATATTATGAATACAACAAGTTAAATCAGACGATGCAAAAATGCCACATTCCGACACCTGTTTTCACGATTCGCATTATAAGACAGGTTTCTGTTAGAGATGAACATTTAATAATTAATTGTGATGAGTTAATACTCGCAACCTGTATTATATGTCAGTACGTTTCGTGTGAAAGAATGTTTAACATTTTTATAAGATATTAATTACGGTATGGCACAGGAGATGGAATTTATGATTGATAATCATTACGTATCTTGAATTTTTTACTATGAATCGTAATAATGCAATCATTTCTAATGCGGGTCAAATAATACGAAGATATAAAGTTTGTAATGAAACTAGGTATAATTGGCTATTCGCCTTAATGCTAGTTGCATAAATTTCCCAAAATGTGTAAATAGCCTCAAATATTCTAAACATTTTGAAGTTTGGATACCATCATACCCGGACGTCCAATCACTGGATGAAATTTCATTGAAAATTCTAAATACTACAAAAAATTTGCTGGTATTCCATAATGGAATAGGTTTTTGAAGTAAATCTTCTTTGGACGCGACTAGGGAGTAAATATGTGAAAATGCAACGGAAGTTGCGGTACGCCCGAACTGTTCGTCATTCGCTCTCGATGAAATTCATTTCTATACGGGTCGATTGTGATTGGTCGTCGTGTCGTGTGAATAGAGATCTTTCGTTGTATGCGTACCGGCGTACCGGCGTATGCTGAATCAAAAGAATATTTTACCCTGTCCCCCGAAAATAATTATAATGAATATAATAAAACAAATGAAACATTTGTGCCGTGTAAGAAATGTAAGTTTATTGAAATAATTTCTATATTATTCGTAGTTTCTATAAATTTTTGAAGTTATTCAAATGAAAAATATTTTTATAGGCAAGACAGATATTACAGCTGCTCAAATAATGACATTGTATCGCAAGCGAAAAAGTAAAAAAAAATACAAGCAGTCAATGAAAGTATGTTAATTTTAATTACATGAAGTTCTTCAAACACAATTATATGATGAGTAAAATTGTGAAACCAATATTTCTTTAGGCGTTGTTTAATATAATCCACTGTGAACGAATATTATAAAATTTATTAACCATTTCTCTAATGAAGGTTCAAGTCCTAAATGCTAATTACAATGACAAACCGATCATGTCATATTTGAAGTATAACTTTAATTACATTATTGTTTTCAAATATTATAAATATATTTAATGCTATTAGAAATACATAAATTATTATTTATTATTATATAAATATGTATAATGCTTGACATTATATATTTTGCGATTACTATAACTTGCCCTACGGGAAGTTAAAAAAAATCTTGAAATTTGACTCATTTTAGTAAATAAAAGTTTGCTCCTGATAAAGTATTATTCTTTGTTTAATGTTTCTTTTCTATGAAACAGATCCTTTCTCAACAATTTTTACCTTATGTTTCAGCGTTTCAGTAAAAGTTTCGAGGTCGTCGTAATTATGTTAATACTCTCATAAGATTATTCTGATATTCTTGCAACAGTTTGCCGTATTGTATAAATGTTTAATTTAATTAAAAATAATGAAGCAGTATTTCAATGCTTGCTCATATTGGGATTGTATGTGTTTTATTACTCTGCTGTATACGATATTGGCATAATAAACTCAAAATTATTACCCATCATTTATTATTTTGTATGACTATATAATATTAATCTGGCGATGAAGAAATCATTATTCTTTACAATACAAAAAGCATCACGGCCGATGTTCCTACAGCCAGAAGAACATAAATCAGAATCTTCATTCTTGATTCTTGATTCTTGATTATACGCCTTCGAATTAAAATTTCGCCACTCGATCTATTATTACTATGTGATTTATTGGAATAGTGTAATACATCAGTATGTACTACTCGTGTAAAAATTTCAAATATTTATAGTCAATAAGAAGAGTACTGATTATACCTGAAAGGGAAGTTTTTGTTTAGGAATCGAATGTTTTTTGAACCATTTAAATCGGTTGTTCCGTGCGCCCGGAAACGTGGATAAAAAATTATATCCACACACACACATAATTTTTTTCTGAAACCTGAAGATATGAAAAAAAATTCAATTTAGATTTTTGGACGATTACAATAACATACCCTACGGGAAGCTAATGATGGGTCTGTCTCCAGCACCAAGGACGCTGATTTCAATCCTCATTTTTCTCCAAGTAACAATATGACTTTTTCTCGTCTTACAACAACAATTCTATCAATCAGCACATCTATTAAGTTCTGATCCACGAGCTAAAAAAATGTTTGGCCTTATGGCGTTGATAGTTTTGATAACACTTATATCTATATTAGAAAATCTAGCAATCGTATTGATTGCGAAAACAAGTTTTGAGTATCGATTACAAAAAAGGCTTATTTGAAGTCTCGATTAACGACGAGCACGAAATAACTATAATAGTCATCATTTTATGGACGACTCTATAACGAAATGCAGTAGTTAAAAGAAATTAAGATTTTTAATCTAGTCGCTCCTGAAATTGAGAACATTTTATTTAGATTAATATTTATGAAGTTTCGTCAATGTTGTTCGAGTCAGGTCAACTGTGAATAGAATATTTAATTTGAGCAGTATTGTTTCTTTTGTGCATGACATTTGAACTGACTCTTTCGAACACACCTCATTATTGCAAAGCATTTATAATTAATACCTAGATATATTATAATTAAATATTATAGAAAATATTTTACAATTTTTGACTTGTATAGGGGAGCTAGTGGCTTATTGTAATAGACGTAAGTAGTAACAGGCGTTTTTCAATAAGGTCTTGAATTATATTAAAATATTTTTTTCTGTCTTATTGAATACGTAAACCATCCTGCATAATATTATCATAGTTACTGTTCTGACGCAGTAAACAGAAGTATGCAGGTCCGTGATTTTTGACATGTAATATAAAATTTTACTATCATAAAATTTCGGTTTGCGTTATTAATATTGACTAATTTTAAACTGCATCTCTTATTTTGTTTTAACTTATTGCTAAATTGTCTAAATAGTTATATTAATAATGTAAAAAAAATCACATCTGCGATTAATTGTTGGGGCTAGTTGTAACATGCAACAAAAGCATATTTTGACAAGTGAATCAAAATTTTGAAAAAGCATTGTATTTTATATTAAGTATTATTAATGTATTTATATTTTATACATAAATAAGATATTTAGAACAAAAATATGGTATATTTTATAAAATAAGTAATTACTTAGGAAGAAGAATCAAGAAACTTTGGTTGGAGTGCGGCCTATCTTAAAATTAAGATCTAAATCAATCAAAGTATTTTTTTATCAATTTGGAAGCATTTGAGCCCCTGAAAAACGAAGAAATTCGAAATTATCCATATTTAGGGACCACCATGAAAGAGATTGGGTGGGATGTATAGTTTGTAAGATGTGGACGCATGTAAATTGTGTTATGATAGATATTTAAATGATTAATAAATATTATGTTCTCAAATAATCAAAAGGGTAGCATGAACCTATATTGAAACATGACTTGTATTGGCTCGCAAATGAAGTCCACCTTCTACCATCTACCATCCACCATCCACCATCCACCGTCCTCCGTCCTCCGATTTGCCTAAGAAGAAGAAGGCACGGATCTGCGATCTTGGCATTCTTGTTGCCGTTGTTGTTCGTTTCGTTATGAGATTGAAAGCGATTCGAATAATATGATAGTTTAAAGGTCACAGTAAAGTGCCCGAGGTGTTTTCTCGGTGAAAGACGAAGATGATCAACTGACGACGACCACGACGGTCTTGCAGACTTAAGGACGATGCAGCCTTCTTGGACTTGATATATGATCGTTACTCAACGATTATTTAAAAAAACTTTTAAGATGAGCAACTATTTTTTTAAGTTCGAATTGTAATAAATTCATGATTGTAATAAAATATTGGATAACCGATTTTATGACCCAACAAAGCTTCCGGATTGCTGTAATATATTGATATTTGTATACAAGTCGATCATGATGTATTCGTCTCACAAAATATTTAAGTTAAAATATGAAAGCTAAGGGCTTGTTGTAACTGGGACCCCCCTCAGCTTATGTTATCATTGCTATAGTAGAAGTGAACAGAAGTGTGCAGGTGCGTCATTTTTGATAGGTAATATAAATGTGCACTATCATAAGCTTTCGGTTTGCGTTATTGTTATCCACTAATTTTAAATTTTATCTATCTTATTTTGTTTCAGTTTTATCAATCTTTGATAATGTGAAACATTTTTTGTGATTGCTAAATTGTTTAAATAGTTATCTTGAAAAACATTACACCTGGGGTTAGTTGAAACAAAACCTTGAAGCTAGTTGTACCATACAAGAAGTATAAATAGATTCAAGTAAAGAAGGTTGGATGGAATTACTTATCAATATATATTATTACTTTATGCATTTTTATGAATTTTTATATTACAAGGCAACCCAATGATTACCAAAACTGGAGTTGCTTGAGATTTTATACATATTTCAACACTAAAATTAAAAGACCTCAATGAACACAAATATGCGTGAAAATATTTTACATTTTTCATTTATCTTTGTTTGAAAATATCTAAGTGATTTATTATATTATTTGTAGCAATTGCTTATATTGAAATATCTACCATACCGATCAATTTTGCACAACATTTTTAATTCCTTAAAAAATAATTCTATATGTTTTGCCGATTAAAATATTTAGTTTCCATATGTATAACAGGTTTGGCATTTGTAAATTGCGTTGAATGCAAATTGCTACATATTTGCTAAACATAGGTATTTGGTGATAGTTCGGCAATTTGTAACAAATTAACATACTAATGAATTATTTCTTTAGGCTACAATGGCCCGGTTTCAGATTAATGTAAACATTTTCAATAAATAACACGTTGATCCAATATCCGAAGCAATTAATAAACAAGAATTTCTTTTTTAACCTTCTGTTTCATATAACAGTAAGAGCAAGTAAATGAAATAGATGTAAAAAATAAAAATTTACTAAATACTGTAATACTCAAATATTGTCTTTTAAATTATTATAATTACAGAATTTTTCTGTCTTTTTTGATCTATTTAAATATTTGTAGAAGCTGGAAACTGACGCAGCAAGTTATCAATATCGACATATCATGTTTTATTATTGATTTCTGTAATAATATGAGAAAAGAGCATTAATTAGAAATGCATAATAAAAGCTGGAAGTTTCTTTTATTCCATAATCAAGAAAATAATGAGAAAGTAAGTTTTTACTAAGCTAATAAACTTGAATGTTAGGACAAAAATTAAAACAGTTATCAAAATTAAAATACATTCTAAAGATTAAAATAGATCCCAAAGGTTTTACAATTTGAATGTCTCAGTCAGTAATAGCATCATTTGAATTCATTAAATCCTTCTAGGTCTCGTTACGAAATATGCAATTGCGTTTTGGTGCCGTTATAATTATTATTAGTGCCATTCATTGCCAGTCTCTTGCACCTTGTAAGGTGAATTAAACAAAAGAGCCGGAGCAACGGTCCGTTGCCCGTGTAACACATACTCAATGTAGCCGAGGATTGCCTAAACTTACCTACGACTACATACTACATACTACATACTACATACTACTTGAGACTTCTGCAATATGATGATAACACACGATCGCTTTTCTTATTAGACAATCGGAATGGCATAATGTTTGCATTTTAAATTTTTATTTGAAAAAAATTAGCGAAGAATATAATGTTAAACGAATCCTTGAAGATATAGAAATTATAAATATATATAGTAATATATATATATATATATACCCCGCTTAACGCTGTTTCGTTTAGCGCTGTTTCCAAGTTTTGAAGGGGTAGCAGTTCAAAAAGCAGTGCAGTTCTAATGATGAGCTCAAGGAATTAACTGAACAAAAAAAAAACAAAAATGTTGACAGTGATTTAGAGAAAGAACAATAAAAAAACCATCGATGATTTGTTTGTAAAAAGAAGTTTGTTTACCATATAAATGAATAATGATTCAATAGCTGAAATAATGGTTCAATTCATTGAAAATGATTCGAATTTTGACAAAAGCTCAATAGTGAGGCGTGGTGTTAGAAGTACTCTGTCTGTTTATAAAGAACTTTCAAGAGAACAACGCACAAAAAAGAGGCAAATGACACTATAGATGCTTTTCCTTAGCCAATATTTACATGTAAAGATAGTTTCATTTAGCGCTGTTTTGCATTACGCTCTACTTTGATAGAACGTATCCCCCGCGTTAATTATTCCCAGCGGGAACTGATTGTTACCATCATGACAAAAATCAGAAAAAAATCTAGTTCATACAGTTTGAAAATTATGTGCATTTAGGTAAAACTCAGCGCATCAGTCAAACCCTAATATTTTTCCTTTAATATTGGTTATTTTTTTTAGTTTTTTTCAATTATACTTTGGAACCGTAACCTATCAATAGAAATCGATTGCTTTTTTAATCATTCGTATCGGTTGAGCGGTACTCCCGAAAATGTGGACGAAAAATTGTATTCATACATACATATACACACACACATCCATTTTTTCTGAGGTATGCCAAAATGTTCATTTCATTTTCGATTTTTGACTCATTACTATACTTACTTACTGTACGGAAAGTTAAAAAATAATCTAGTATTTTATAAGCCAAAGAATATCTTCAAATTTCATGCTGTTGCTCATATTTTACATCTTAAGGTCTTCTGAATATTTTGGTATACTTTAGAAAGAATAGTAGTATGTTATGTATACAAATGTATGTATGTTTGGATAGAAATTTTTATCCACGATTTTGAGAGCACGGATCAACAGATTTGAATGATGAAACATTCGATTTTTATTGATAGGGAGACGTGGTATATTATATATATATATATATATATATATATATATATATATATATATTTCAAAGTAACTAGCAGCTCATTCGTCGAAATAAAAAAGGTATAAAGTATAAAAACTTTATTTATACGTTTCGACACAAGATGCGTGTCATCATTCAGCAACACAGGACAAAAAACACTCAACAAAAATTTATTTTAAAAATTAAACTTAATAACATATTAGAGGAAAACATCAGTCGAGTATGGTTGCTCGGTATGGGCGTGTTCCTCGCTTCACAATGATGCATTTCATAACTTTTAGTCAAATTAGTTTTCAAATCTTTTAATTATTCATAATTTTTTCTAAAAAAATGTTTTCCTCTAATATGTTATTAAGTTTAATTTTTAAATAAATTTTTGTTGAGTGTTTTTGTCTTGTGTTGCTGAATGATGACACGCATCTTGTGTGGAAACGTATAAATAAAAATTTTTATACTTTATACCTTTTTTATTTCGACGAATGGGCTGCTAGTTACTTTGAAATATATTTCAACGTCAAAAAAACTATCAAGATATATATATATATATATATATATATACATATATATATATATATATGAATCCCAAGGGTTCAAATGGTTCCAAATTGATAAAAAACAATTCTCTGAAAGTTTTAGCTCTCAATATTGTTTTTTAGATAGAGCGCAATTCAATCAAAATTATGTATGGAAATAGCATGGAAAAATTTTTGAAAATTGAAATGAATTTTTTTTAGGTATAACTTAGCGACTCTATCTAAAAGACAAATTGCGCTCTATTTAAATGACAATATTAAGAGCTAAAACTTTCTGAAAATTTTTGATCAATTTGGAACCATTTGAGCCCTTGGAAGCAAGAAAATTCGAAAATGTTCATATTAAGGAATACTCTAATATATATATATATATATATATATATATATATATATATATATATATATATGTATATATATATATATATATATATAATGATGTGCGTACATAATTAATCATAAAATGCGCGTTATTA
The DNA here is from genome assembly GCF_003426905.1 of Ctenocephalides felis. NCBI lineage: Eukaryota > Metazoa > Arthropoda > Insecta > Siphonaptera > Pulicidae > Ctenocephalides > Ctenocephalides felis. The sequence continues at coordinate 184,100,391 of NW_020538040.1, forward strand.
CCATTTTGTTTTATTATTATGTATTCATCATCTCTGATTTCTGTTTGATGTCATCCAATTACTGTCGCTTTCGTCCTCATGAATAATTCGCATTTCGAATATGTTATTTATTGTTTCGTGTTATATTATATATAATGGATTGCGTGCCGATGCCGAACTCATAGGTCACGGATCACCTCCATACTATGTACTCGTATGGAGACATTTAGGAACATATTTTACATTTTAACAATGGGCGAGAAATCCTAGCAGAACAAGATGACAAGATTTATTTATATGCATACATATATATGTAGTTATACGATTGCCGAATACTTGTGGAGATGATGCACAATGAAACATTCGTTCAGTAGAAAGCGTTTTTGCATAATGACTGACTGATCAATTATTTGGGTGTGCCGCCTTTTCATTTGCATGTTGCAAGTGACATGAATTTTGCACAATTAAATCGACGGAAGCGGTAAAGGACAGATCAGAGGTCGAATTAAAGGAATCATTTAAAAAAATACAGTTTTTTATTTAAAATTATTCAGAATTTATCTGTGAGTCCGTGTGCTAAGAGGTTCAGAGGTTTACCCATATAGGAGATCTTCTATATGTTGGTGGCTTACATACACATAATTAACTTTCCGTAGGGTAAGTTATTGTAATGGGCCGAAAATCGAAATTGAAAATTTTTACATTTCTCGACGTTTTGAAGGTTTCTGGACATTTTGGCATACCTCAGAAAAAATAGATGTGTGTGTGTGTGTATGTATGTATGTATGGATACAAATTTCCAGTCACGTTTTCGGGCGCACGGATCAACCGATTTGAATGGTTCAAAAAACATTCGATTCCTATTGATAGGGAGATGAGCTGATTAGTTTTTGGCAAAGGCAGGTCTAGCAGTTACGGAGGTAAAGAGCAAAGAGTGCAGAAAATAGAAATCGAGTTTTTGAGAGAACGGAGCATCCGATTTGAATGATCTAAAAAATATTCAATTAGTAATGATTTAGGAGAAGTGTTTATTGGATTTTGGCAAAAGCCATTTCGAAGATACGGAGCTAAATATGCAAAAAATGGCAGTTTTTGAGAGAACTAAGCGTCCGATTTAAATGATTCAAAGAACTTTCTGCTTGTCTTAACATAATAATTGATTTTGGAAAAAAAAACATTTATGTTCCAACTTTTTTTTTCAATTTTTTTTCAAGAAAAATTTTTCTGTATATCGAAAATAATTCAGATTTTATTTTTAATTCTGACTATAGTTCTAATATACTTTAAACAAACAATTTCAACTTTGCAATTCAGTTTATATAAATCTTATAAATATTAGACAATGTTACAATATTAATAATAATCTATTTCAAACATTCAGTATTCCTCGAACATTTCGTTACGGTACGGGAAGTTCCAGCAATTTGCCTTAAGGCATGATGCCATACACCCAACTAGTTTTCCAATTTTAGTGCCAACCGTTCAGCAAATCAGATTTTCTTGTCAAAACATTAACTCCTTTGGGAAGTTAACAAAAATGAATTTATCATTTCGAATCGATCGTCCGGGAAGATTTCTCTAAAGCATAAATCGCGCATAATATTTACAGAAACACCATTAAGACTTGAAAATGACACGACCTTTTACAGAAATATTACTGTAACTTGTGCAAACAAGTTTATATGTATATATATATATATATATATATATATATATATATATATCAATTGTGGCAGATGATCCGACTCATCCTCTGGTACGGCACAGAACCTGATATAATCTTCTCGTGATATATAGATGTATTAATGTTTACTTAGATCTTATATAACGTCGTCAATGTGGGCAAAGGTCATATAATACCATTTGTTCTTATTAGCTCATTTTTATACAGCGAATAATTACTATCGTAACATATTTTCTATATTGTGTAATTGGCGTTGAAAATTAAGATGCGTGTTTCGACTTTTATTTATACTCGTACTAGTACCGTACATCCGTCGTTTATGAGGCAATTGATACGTCGACGTGACATCGAAGAGGAGGAATTTACCAATTAGGAGGTCACACACATACATACATACATATATGTATACATATAAGCTCTGTACGGATCAGAGACATGGACTCTAAGAAAGACCGACAAGTAATACTTGAAGACTTTTGAAATGTGGTGCTAGAGGCGTATGGCGTAAGATAAAGTAGGCAGACAGATAACAAATGAAGAAGTCCTGAGAAGAGTGGACGAAAAAAGGAGCACAATCCTAAAAAGAAAAGGAAACTAAATTGGACCCGTTCTGCGAAAAGAGTGCCTTCTGCACGACGTAGTCGAAGATAAAATCGAAGTACTAAAAGGAATGGAAAGAAGAAGAATGCAGATAATTGACGATTTACGCGAGGAGAAAAAATACAGGGAACTAAAAGCCGAATCACAAGACTAAGACAATTGGAAGCAAGAGTTTGGAAAGAAAAATACATAAAAAACAAAAAAAAAGGGTAGTGGTATAGGGAATGATAGTCGAGGAAGGAAAAGGGAATAATTGATTTGTGGTGGCTCTTACACCATGGACCTGCCTTGGGGCAAACTCCATTTATTATCATTATATATATATATATATATATATATATATATATATATATATGCCTTAAGACAAATTGCTGGAACTTTCCATAATGTAAATTAAAAACTTTAAAATTTTAAAGAAATTAGATTTTGTTGAGAATTTTGAAATTTTTTGAAAATTATGTTATTTAACCGTAGGATAAGTTATAGTAATCGGCCAAAAATCGAAAATAATTTTTTTTGCATATCTTCACGCTTCAGAAGTTTCTGAATATTTTGGCATACCTCAGAAAAAAATGATGTGTGTGTATGTGTGTTGTGTGTGTGTATTGTGGAGACATTTTTTGTCGACGATTTGGGCGTACGGATTATCCGATTTGAATGGTTCAAAAAATATTCGATTCCTATCGATAGGGAGATGTGCTGATTAGTTTTTGACGAAGGCAGGTCCAGCGGCTTCGGAAATATGGAGTAAAAAGTGCTAAAAATTGACAGTTTTAAGAGAATAGTTGAACCGATTTAAATTATCTAAAAAACATTCGATTCGTAATGATGGGGAGAAGTGGTGATTAAATTTTTGGTAAAAGCAGGTCCAACCGTTTAGCAATATAGAGCTAAATGTGCAAAAATGGCAGTTTTTGAGAGAACTAAGCATCCGATGTGAATGATTTAAAAAATTTCTGCTTGTATTGACGAAAAGATTGCTGTTGGAGAAAAAAAATGTTTCATTTTTTTTTTAAATTTTCAAAATTCTTGGTACGGAACCCATACAAATTCAAACAATATTTGTACTTATTATTAAAATCTATAAAATATCAGATAATTTGATGTGTATATGTCTAATGATCATTTTTGACCATCAATGGCATTTTTTTAAACTTTTTTATTTGATCTCTAAATCCGCTGGACCTGCCTCCCCAAATTAATGGAATCTTCATTCCGCCAATACAAGTGAAATGCTCTTTGAATCATTCAAATCGGACGTGAAAATACTAAATTGCCGTTTTTGTCACTTTTCATCTTTTATTAACACTATTACTAACTATTCTACCATTATTATAGAGAAGAAAAAATGATGATCATAGAAGACTTGCAGAAATCCTTTTATATTCTAACAGTGTGACTTATCCTTTATTGTCTCTGTGTATATTAGCGAATAGTTTTTCAAAATTGCTTCAAATTTTTTTTTGAATTTTCCTGCAGCATATTTTATATACCCCAAGATGTCTAGAGAATCCAGATCTCCGCAATCGTAAATTTTTGATACAATCATTTTCATTTTAACCAGATGTTCAGAAAAATCTCTACTGTTACAAGTTATTTTATCAACCTTAGTTATAAAATCTATATCCATATTTTTAATCGACAAAATAACGTAAGTTAATGTTATATTTTATTATTCATATAACATCTTACTATCCCGGTATGTGTCTTATCCGGGAAATGTTACCCGAATACAAGGTACGCACTCCGGCATACCATATTATGTAGTTACGTCTAGTTATGGCATTTGAAATAAGGTCGATACCATTACATTATGAGTCGATAAATGGCAATTATTTATTTTTATTGGCACCTGTCAATATGAAATACACTTTCTCAATTAAGCACAATGTTCACTTAATTCTTCGAAGGTCCGCCGTAAGATCGACAGGTAATTTTGTATGTGATGTGTGTGT
>NW_020538040.1:184105608-184168369 GCF_003426905.1 Ctenocephalides felis
AACAAAAATTTGGTATATTTTATGATACGTAATTACTTAGGAAGAAGAACCAAGAAACTTTAGTTGGAGTGCGAACGATCTTAACATTAAGATCTAAAACAATCAAAGAATTTTTTTTATCAATTTGGAAGCATTTGAGCCCCTGAAAAACGAAGAAATTGGAAATTATCCATATTTAGGACCACCATAAAAAAGATTGGGTGGGATGTATAGTTTGTAAGATGTGGACGCATGTAAACTGTGTTATGATAGATACTTAAATGATTGATAAATATTATGTTCTCAAATTAATCAAAAGGGCAGTATGAACCTATATTGAAACATGACTTGTATTGGCTCGCAAATGAAGTCCACCATCTACCATCTACCATCCACCATCCACTTTCCACCGTCCTCCGTCCTCCGATTTGCCTAAGAAGAAGAAGGCACGGATCTGCGATCTTGGCATTCTTGTTGCCGTTGTTGTTCGTTTCGTTATGAGATTGAAAGCGATTCGAATAATATGATAGTTTAAAGGTCACAGTAAAGTGCCCGAGGTGTTTTCTCGGTGAAAGACGAAGATGATCAACTGACGACGACCACGACGGTCTTGCAGACTTAAGGACGATGCAGCCTTCTTGGACTTGATATATGATCGTTACTCAACGATTATTTAAAAAAACTTTTAAGATGAGCAACTATTTTTTAAGTTCGAATTGTAATAAATTCATGATTGTAATAAAATATTGGATAACCGATTTTATGACCCAACAAAGCTTCCGGATTGCTGTAATATATTGATATTTGTATACAAGCCGATCATAATGTATTCGTCTCCTTGTAACGATATTCGTTGTATCAATTCTTTGAATGTATTGTTTGCACAAAATATTAAAATTTTATATAGGGGAACTACGGGCTTGTTGTAACAGGGGTAAGTAGTAACAGGCTTTTATCAATAGAATCTTAAACGATATTAAACTATTTCTTTGTATCAATTGGACATTTTTCATTTATCATTATTTTGAAATATCTAAGTGATTTATTATATTATTTACAGCGATTGCTTTTATTGAAATATCTAACATTCCGATCAATTTTGCACAATATTTTTAATTCCTTAAAAAATAACTCTATATGTTATGCCGATTAAAATATTTAGTTTCCATATGTATAACAGGTTTGGCATTTGTAAATTGCGTTGAATGCAAATTGCTACATATTTGCTAAACATAGGTATTTGGTGATAGTTCGGCAATTTGTAACAAATTAACATACTAATGAATTATTTCTTTAGGCTACAATGGCCCGGTTTCAGATTAATGTAAACATTTTCAATAAATAACACGTTGATCCAATATCCGAAGCAATTAATAAACAAGAATTTCTTTTTTAACCTTCTGTTTCATATAACAGTAAGAGCAAGTAAATGAAATAGATGTAAAAAATAAAAATTTACTAAATACTGTAATACTCAAATATTGTCTTTTAAATTATTATAATTACAGAATTTTTCTGTCTTTTTTGATCTATTTAAATATTTGTAGAAGCTGGAAACTGACGCAGCAAGTTATCAATATCGACATATCATGTTTTATTATTGATTTCTGTAATAATATGAGAAAAGAGCATTAATTAGAAATGCATAATAAAAGCTGGAAGTTTCTTTTATTCCATAATCAAGAAAATAATGAGAAAGTAAGTTTTTACTAAGCTAATAAACTTGAATGTTAGGACAAAAATTAAAACAGTTATCAAAATTAAAATACATTCTAAAGATTAAAATAGATCCCAAAGGTTTTACAATTTGAATGTCTCAGTCAGTAATAGCATCATTTGAATTCATTAAATCCTTCTAGGTCTCGTTACGAAATATGCAATTGCGTTTTGGTGCCGTTTATATTATTATTAGTGCCATTCATTGCCAGTCTCTTGCACCTTGTAAGGTGAATTAAACAAAAGAGCCGGAGCAACGGTCCGTTGCCCGTGTAACACATACTCAATGTAGCCGAGGATTGCCTAAACTTACCTACGACTACATACTACATACTACATACTACTTGAGACTTCTGCAATATGATGATAACACACGATCGCTTTTCTTATTAGACAATCGGAATGGCATAATGTTTGCATTTTAAATTTTTATTTGAAAAAAATTAGCGAAGAATATAATGTTAAACGAATCCTTGAAGATATAGAAATTATAAATATATATAGTAATATATATATATATATATACCCCGCTTAACGCTGTTTCGTTTAGCGCTGTTTCCAAGTTTTGAAGGGGTAGCAGTTCAAAAAGCAGTGCAGTTCTAATGATGAGCTCAAGGAATTAACTGAACAAAAAAAAAACAAAAATGTTGACAGTGATTTAGAGAAAGAACAATAAAAAAACCATCGATGATTTGTTTGTAAAAAGAAGTTTGTTTACCATATAAATGAATAATGATTCAATAGCTGAAATAATGGTTCAATTCATTGAAAATGATTCGAATTTTGACAAAAGCTCAATAGTGAGGCGTGGTGTTAGAAGTACTCTGTCTGTTTATAAAGAACTTTCAAGAGAACAACGCACAAAAAAGAGGCAAATGACACTATAGATGCTTTTTCCTTAGCCAATATTTACATGTAAAGATAGTTTCATTTAGCGCTGTTTTGCATTACGCTCTACTTTGATAGAACGTATCCCCCGCGTTAATTATTCCCAGCGGGAACTGATTGTTACCATCATGACAAAAATCAGAAAAAAATCTAGTTCATACAGTTTGAAAATTATGTGCATTTAGGTAAAACTCAGCGCATCAGTCAAACCCTAATATTTTTTCCTTTAATATTGGTTATTTTTTTTAGTTTTTTTCAATTATACTTTGGAACCGTAACCTATCAATAGAAATCGATTGCTTTTTTAATCATTCGTATCGGTTGAGCGGTACTCCCGAAAATGTGGACGAAAAATTGTATTCATACATACATATACACACACACATCCATTTTTTCTGAGGTATGCCAAAATGTTCATTTCATTTTCGATTTTTGACTCATTACTATACTTACTTACTGTACGGAAAGTTAAAAAATAATCTAGTATTTTATAAGCCAAAGAATATCTTCAAATTTCATGCTGTTGCTCATATTTTACATCTTAAGGTCTTCTGAATATTTTGGTATACTTTAGAAAGAATAGTAGTATGTTATGTATACAAATGTATGTATGTTTGGATAGAAATTTTTATCCACGATTTTGAGAGCACGGATCAACAGATTTGAATGATGAAACATTCGATTTTTTATTGATAGGGAGACGTGGTATATTATATATATATATATATATATATATATATATATATATATATTTCAAAGTAACTAGCAGCTCATTCGTCGAAATAAAAAAGGTATAAAGTATAAAAACTTTTATTTATACGTTTCGACACAAGATGCGTGTCATCATTCAGCAACACAGGACAAAAACACTCAACAAAAATTTATTTTAAAAATTAAACTTAATAACATATTAGAGGAAAACATCAGTCGAGTATGGTTGCTCGGTATGGGCGTGTTCCTCGCTTCACAATGATGCATTTCATAACTTTTAGTCAAATTAGTTTTCAAATCTTTTAATTATTCATAATTTTTTCTAAAAAAATGTTTTCCTCTAATATGTTATTAAGTTTAATTTTTAAAATAAATTTTTGTTGAGTGTTTTTGTCCTGTGTTGCTGAATGATGACACGCATCTTGTGTGGAAACGTATAAATAAAAATTTTTATACTTTATACCTTTTTTATTTCGACGAATGGGCTGCTAGTTACTTTGAAATATATTTCAACGTCAAAAAAACTATCAAGATATATATATATATATATATATATATATAATATATATATATATGAATCCCAAGGGTTCAAATGGTTCCAAATTGATAAAAAACAATTCTCTGAAAGTTTTAGCTCTCAATATGTTTTTTAGATAGAGCGCAATTCAATCAAAATTATGTATGGAAATAGCATGGAAAAATTTTTGAAAATTGAAATGAATTTTTTTTAGGTATAACTTAGCGACTCTATCTAAAGACAAATTGCGCTCTATTTAAATGACAATATTAAGAGCTAAAACTTTCTGAAAATTTTTGATCAATTTGGAACCATTTGAGCCCTTGGAAGCAAGAAAATTCGAAAATGTTCATATTAAGGAATACTCTAATATATATATATATATATATTATATATATGTATATATATATATATATATATATATATATATATATAATGATGTGCGTACATAATTAATCATAAAATGCGCGTTATTACCATTTTGTTTTATTATTATGTATTCATCATCTCTGATTTCTGTTTGATGTCATCCAATTACTGTCGCTTTCGTCCTCATGAATAATTCGCATTTCGAATATGTTATTTATTGTTTCGTGTTATATTATATATAATGGATTGCGTGCCGATGCCGAACTCATAGGTCACGGATCACCTCCATACTATGTACTCGTATGGAGACATTTAGGAACATATTTTACATTTTAACAATGGGCGAGAAATCCTAGCAGAACAAGATGACAAGATTTATTTATATGCATACATATATATGTAGTTATACGATTGCCGAATACTTGTGGAGATGATGCACAATGAAACATTCGTTCAGTAGAAAGCGTTTTTGCATAATGACTGACTGATCAATTATTTGGGTGTGCCGCCTTTTCATTTGCATGTTGCAAGTGACATGAATTTTGCACAATTAAATCGACGGAAGCGGTAAAGGACAGATCAGAGGTCGAATTAAAGGAATCATTTAAAAAAATACAGTTTTTTATTTAAAATTATTCAGAATTTATCTGTGAGTCCGTGTGCTAAGAGGTTCAGAGGTTTACCCAATATAGGAGATCTTCTATATGTTGGTGGCTTACATACACATAATTAACTTTCCGTAGGGTAAGTTATTGTAATGGGCCGAAAATCGAAATTGAAAATTTTTACATTTCTCGACGTTTTGAAGGTTTCTGGACATTTTGGCATACCTCAGAAAAAATAGATGTGTGTGTGTGTGTATGTATGTATGTATGGATACAAATTTCCAGTCACGTTTTCGGGCGCACGGATCAACCGATTTGAATGGTTCAAAAAACATTCGATTCCTATTGATAGGGAGATGAGCTGATTAGTTTTTGGCAAAGGCAGGTCCAGCAGTTACGGAGGTAAAGAGCAAAGAGTGCAGAAAATAGAAATCGAGTTTTTGAGAGAACGGAGCATCCGATTTGAATGATCTAAAAAATATTCAATTAGTAATGATTTAGGAGAACTGTTTATTAGATTTTGGCAAAAGCAGGCCCAGCCATTTCGAAGATACGGAGCTAAATGTGCAAAAAATGGCAGTTTTTGAAAGAACTAAGCGTCCGATTTAAATGATTCAAAGAACTTTCTGCTTGTCTTAACAAAACAATTGATTTTGGAAAGAAAAATTTTGTTCCAACTTTTTTTTTCAATTTTTTTTTTCAAGAAAATTTTTTTTGTATATCGAAAATAATTCAGATTTTATTTTTAATTCTGACTATAGTTCTAATATACTTTAAAACAAATAATTTCAACTTTGCAATTTAGTTTATATAATTCTTATAAATATTAGACAATGTTACAATATTAATATTAATCTATTTCAAAACATTCAGTACTCCTCGAATATTTCGTTACGGTACGGGAAGTTCCAGCAATTTGCCTTAAGGCATGATGCCATACACCCAACTAGTTTTCCAATTTTAGTGCCAACCATTCAGCAAATCAGATTTTCTTGTCAAAAGCATAAACTCCTTCGGGAAGTTAACAAAAATGAATTTATCATTTCGAACCAATCGTTCGGGAAGATTTCTCTAAAGCATAAATCGCGCATAATATTTACAGAAACACCATTAAGACTTGAAAATGACACGACCTTTTACAGAAATATTACTGTAACTTGTGCAAACAAGTTTATATATATATATATATATATATATATATATCAATTGTGGCAGATGATCCGACTCATCCTCTGGTACGGCACAGAACCTGATATAATCTTCTCGTGATATATAGATGTATTAATGTTTACTTAGATCTTATATAACGTCGTCAATGTGGGCAAAGGTCATATAATACCATTTGTTCTTATTAGCTCATTTTTATACAGCGAATAATTACTATCGTAACATATTTTCTATATTGTGTAATTGGCGTTGAAAATTAAGATGCGTGTTTCGACTTTTATTAACTTCCCGTAGGGCAAGTTATAGTAATCGCAAAAAAATCGAAAATGAAAATTTTTATATATCTTTACGTTTCAGAGGTTTCTGAACATTTTGGCATACCTTAGAAAAAATGGATGTATGTGTGTGTGTGTGTGTGTGTGTATGTGTGTGTGTGTGTGTGTGTGTGTATGTATGTATGTATGTGTGTGTATGTATGTGCGGATACAATTTTCGTCGACGATTTCGGGAACACGGATCACCGATTTGAATAATTCAAAAAACATTCGATCCGTATTGATAAGGAGACGTGCTGATTAGTTTTTGGCAAAGGCAGGTCAAGCCGTTCCGAAGATACGGGGCAAAAAGTTCCGAAAACGGTAACTCAGTTTTTAAGAGAACGGAGCGTCCGATTTTAATAATTCAACAAACATTTTATTTGTATTGACAAGATGAAGAATCGATACAACTTTCATGAAGGTAGTCCAGCGGTTTCGGAGATATAGAGGAAAAAGTAAAAAATGAGCCATTTGGCGGTCAAAAATGATCATTAGACATATGCACATCAAATTATCAGACATTTTATAGAGATTTTAACAATAAGTATACATTTTGTTAACATTCCTATCGGTTCCGTACCAATGCTTATGCGTTAGACAGCGACGCGGCGCTTACGCGCTTTATATTTTGTCCCTATGTAGTTAAAGCAGTACGATTGCTTTGAAAAAAAAGTTCAGATCTTCCGCAATATGTCAAAGTAAAGAAAAAAAAATTTTTTTCAAAAAAAAAAAAATTTTTTTAAAAAAAAAAATTTTTTTTTAATTTTTTTTTTTCCAAAAAAACTAATTTTTTGTCCAATTTATAGTTTCTCAAAAATCTTATTTTCTCAAAGTATTTTTTTTTCAAAAATGTTAATCGTTTTAAAAAATAATATGTAATAACTTTTGGTACGGGAAGTTCCAGCAATTTGCCTTAAGGCACGATGCCCTAATTGCCTTAAGACAGAATTCCACTTACAGCTAGTTTATACTCGTACTAGTACCGTACATCCGTCGTTTGTGAGGCAATTGATACGTCGACGTGACATCGGAGAGGAGGAATTTACCAATTAGGAGGTCACATACATACATATATAAATACACACATACACACATATATGTATACATATAAGCTCTGTACTGATCAGAGATATGGACTCTAAGAAAGACTGACTAGAACTACCTGGAGAGTTTTGAAATGTGGTGCTGGAGGCGAATGGGGAAGATAAAGCAAAATAACAAATGAAGTCTTGAGAAGAGTGGACGAAAAAAGGAGCACAATCCTAAAAAGAAAAGGAAACTAAATTGGACCCGTTCTGCAAAAAGAGTGCCTTCTGCACGACGTAGTCGAAGATAAAATCGAAGTACTGAAAGGAATGGAAAGAAGAATGCAGATAATTGACGATTTACGCGAGGAGAAAAATACAGGGAACTAAAAGCCGAATCACAAGACTAGACAATTGGAAGCAAGAGTTTGGAAAGAAAAATACATAAAAACAAAAAAAAAGGGTAGTGGTATAGGGAATGATAGTCGAGGAAGGAAAAGGGAATAATTGATTTGTGGTGGCTCTTACACCATGGACCTGCCTTGGGGCAAACTCCATTTATTATCATTATATATATATATATATATATATATATATATATATATGCCTTAAGACAAATTGCTGGAACTTTCCATAATGTAAATTAAAAACTTTAAAATTTTAAAGAAATTAGATTTTGTTGAGAATTTTGAAATTTTTTGAAAATTATGTTATTTAACCGTAGGATAAGTTATAGTAATCGGCCAAAAATCGAAAATAATTTTTTTTGCATATCTTCACGCTTCAGAAGTTTCTGAATATTTTGGCATACCTCAGAAAAAAATGATGTGTGTGTATGTGTGTGTGTGTGTGTATTGTGGAGACATTTTTTGTCGACGATTTTGGGCGTACGGATTATCCGATTTGAATGGTTCAAAAAATATTCGATTCCTATCGATAGGGAGATGTGCTGATTAGTTTTTGACGAAGGCAGGTCCAGCGGCTTCGGAAATATGGAGTAAAAAGTGCTAAAATTGACAGTTTTTAAGAGAATAGTTGAACCGATTTAAATTATCTAAAAAACATTCGATTCGTAATGATGGGGAGAAGTGGTGATTAAATTTTTGGTAAAAGCAGGTCCAACCGTTTTAGCAATATAGAGCTAAATGTGCAAAAATGGCAGTTTTTGAGAGAACTAAGCATCCGATGTGAATGATTTAAAAAACTTTCTGCTTGTATTGACGAAAAGATTGCTGTTGGAGAAAAAAAATGTTTCATTTTTTTTTAAATTTTCAAAATTCTTGGTACGGAACCCATACAAATTCAAACAATATTTGTACTTATTATTAAAATCTATAAAATATCAGATAATTTGATGTGTATATGTCTAATGATCATTTTTGACCATCAAATGGCATTTTTTTAAACTTTTTTATTTGATCTCTAAATCCGCTGGACCTGCCTCCCCAAATTTAATGGAATCTTCATTCCGCCAATACAAGTGAAATGCTCTTTGAATCATTCAAATCGGACGTGAAAATACTAAATTGCCGTTTTTGTCACTTTTCATCTTTTATTAACACTATTACTAACTATTCTACCATTATTATAGAGAAGAAAAAATGATGATCATAGAAGACTTGCAGAATCCTTTTATATTCTAACAGTGTGACTTATCCTTTATTGTCTCTGTGTATATTAGCGAATAGTTTTTCAAAATTGCTTCAAATTTTTTTTTGAATTTTCCTGCATATTTTATATACCCCAAGATGTCTAGAGAATCCAGATCTCCGCAATCGTAAATTTTTGATACAATCATTTTCATTTTAACCAGATGTTCAGAAAAATCTCTACTGTTACAAGTTATTTTATCAACCTTAGTTATAAAATCTATATCCATATTTTTAATCGACAAAATAACGTAAGTTAATGTTATATTTTATTATTCATATAACATCTTACTATCCCGGTATGTGTCTTATCCGGGAAATGTTACCCCGAATACAAGGTACGCACTCCGGCATACCATATTATGTAGTTACGTCTAGTTATGGCATTTGAAATAAGGTCGATACATTACATTATGAGTCGATAAATGGCAATTATTTATTTTTTATTGGCACCTGTCAATATGAAATACACTTTCTCAATTAAGCACAATGTTCACTTAATTCTTCGAAGGTCCGCCGTAAGATCGACAGGTAATTTTGTATGTGATGTGTGTGTTTATTAAGTAATTAATCGCGTTTCATTAGCCTGATGAGGGACTTGGTATTTTTCGTATTGGGTTTGTAGGTGACTGATGATATGTTATGTAAAAAGTAGAATATATTTATTATATCACCCATTTTAATTAAATTAAATTTTAAACCAGGAAAATTTAGTAGCAAAATATTTGCTTTTTATAATTGTCTTCATTGAAGATTATTATAGAAAGCAACTCATCAGATTTCTTTTCTAATTTCTAATTTCATATTTTGATTTATTTTTTCGAGTAAAAACTGACTTCAACTTGATATCAGGCTGTACAATATTTGGATTCAAAAATATAATTCCAGTTCCTAAACCGAATTTCATTTATTTGTCTTCTCGGTCGGAGAAACTGATATCACTACTGCGGGATGTCGGACTGCCCAAGACGGAAATTGGTCTTCTCAGTAACTGTACAGGCGTTTGTAAATGTTTTTTCTTCACATTTGTACATCACACGTAGATTTACGAGGTAATCAATCAGTCATTTTGAACATTGAAACTGTTACATGCATTTCTACCGGCATGTTCACATCGCCCTCGCAAAAAACAGATATATGTCTTATATTTTATATTATATATATATATTATATATATATATATATATATATATATATATATATGTTGGCATTTTGTAACCGCTGAAATGGAAACTTATGGATCTCAGCGAAATCAATGTCATTTATATTTGAAGCTGCAAAAAGATAAAGATTTAACGTTTAGAAAGTTAATTAAAATACCTGTGTAACAAATCAGATTCAGGAGTGCCAATTGATAATTTTTGTAATTAGAAAAAGAATTTTAATTCCGAAGAGTTTAATTAGAATTCCAAGAGTGAATCTTATTAGCTTTTCGATAGATTTGATTTTTATAGTTCGAAGGGTTGTTGGATTATTTATGCTAAGGGCAATATTAGGCCATTATTATGATTGTTTTTAAATTCTTAAAAACAGCAATACGAACTATTCTATAAAAAATATTTAATTTATCAATAAGGAGACGTGCTGATTAGTATTTGGACAAGGCAGGTCCAGCCGTTTCGAAGGTACGAGGCAAAAAGTGCCAAAAATAGTAATTTAGTTTTTAAGATAACGGAGCGTCCGATTTCAATAATTCAAAAAATATTTCACTTGTTTTGATACAATAAAGAACTGATATAATGGAAAAGCAGGTCTGGCGATTTTGGAGATCGAGTAAGAAAAGCAAACAAAAAATATCATTTGGCGGTCAAAAATGATCATTAGACATATACACATCAAATTATCAGATATTTTATAGATATTTTAATAATGAATCTAAATTTTGTTTATATTCCTATGGGTTTCATAACAATGTTTATCCGTAAGACTGCTACGTGGCGCTTACACGCTTCCATATATCGTCTCTACGCAGCTAAAGCAGCGCGATTAAACTAATTAAATTAAAAATAATTAAATTAAAAAAATTAAAAAAAAAATCAAAATATAAAAAATTATTTTAGATTTTTAAAAGTCTATTTACATTATACAAAAAAGTATATTTTAAAAAATCTATTGTTTTTCAAAGTTTCAGCAATTTGCCTTAAGGCACGATGCCATGCACCACTAGTTTAAATTTATTTTGATAATATTTATTATTATTTATTTTGCTGAGGTATGATTTTTTACTCTTTACTGATATCTTTCAAAAGATTTTTGATTTTTTCCAATAAATTCTCGATTTTTAAAGAAAATTTGCGAAAATTTCTTTGCGAATTGTTTACCATCACACCCGGACGTCTAATCACTGGATTGTCAGTGATTGGAGGTTCTATTTAGATATTCTAAGTACTACCAAACATTTACTGGTCAAAAAAAATGTAAATTGTTAATAAAAATCTTAGTCACCCTTATCGAGTTTTATCACCTTTTTGAAATGTGTGCGGTTGTTACTGAGAAAACGTTGCCAAAAAAGGTCAAATTTTGGCTTGCATACACTCCTCATACATTTTGGTATCAAACGATTCAGAATGACTTGAAACCTCGAAGAAACATAAAATAAGCAATGCTGGCAAAGACAAGCTCCTTCGGAAGGTGAGAAAGACATAAGACATATGGTAAATTTTGTCGATTTTTTTAAGGGGGCATCCATTAAACATGTGTTGCTTTTAAGGGAAGGGGGGTTTGACAAAAAATTACTGCAAAATTACGTGGGGGAAGGAGAGGTCTAGTAAGATATCCCGAGTATTTATTTTTTTCCTAATTTTCCAAAAAAAATACGATTTTATCGTAAATTCGATAAATTTTTACCTAACTAAAAATACACGTGATGCAAAAACAAACTCCTTCGGTAGGTGAAAAAGACAAGTCATATGGTAAATTTTGTCGATTTTTTTAAGGGAGCATCCATTAGTCATGTGAGGCTTTTAAGGAGAGGGGGGTTTGACAAAAAATCACTGCAAAATCACATGGGGGAGAGGGGGGTCTAGTAAGATATCTCATGTATTTATTTTTTTCCTATTTTTTTAGAAAAAAATATGATTTTATCGTAAATTCGAAAAAATTTACCTAACTAAAAATACACGTGATGCTTGGTGAAGGGGGGGGTGTAATTTTAAATATCGCGACGTGTCACCAAGAGGTAGGAGGGGGTTCAAAAATCCCTAAAATCGATCACGTGATCAATGGCATACACGACTAGTTCCAGGTTATCCCTGTATCCGTTGGTGAGACAATGGCTATGACAGCAAGTAGGTAAGGTTTGCGAAACAAATCGCACATATGAGAGCGTGCGCGGACAGATTCTTTCTTATAAACTCAATGGAAGTTACCCACGCTTATGAACAAGTACATTATCTTCTTGAAGACATTACTTTCTCCACATTCTCATCTGCCATTCCGATGATATAATCAAAGGATTCTTTTCACAGCCTCTGTCTTCTGTCACATGATAAAAATAATTAATAATAAAGACAGTTGTACCTTGTCTTAATTAAATTATTTGATCAACTCTATCATTATTATATACAACCTTTCTATGATACGATACACTGGGGACGCAGTTTTCATTATACGCGGATTTAAAATTGCGACAGCCCTCCGATAACGCGGTATACCTATAACGCTGTTTTCGTTCAACAGCTAATATAAGTTCCTTCCAAGCGACCTAAACCTGGCTCTTGTAACTAGATATTGCTGCAAAAGGTATGAATATAGATTTTAGATAAAGTATAGATACTTTTTTCATCTCAATTTTAAATTGATCATCATTTCATTTATTTCAACTTATATTTTATCGTTGTTTACCTTTAGGTGTAAAACAGCATATCGCTCTTTTCTATAATTATTTTGTGGTTATCATGTGGTTTTGTGGTTAGTTCTGTTTTCACATTTGCAAATGTTATAATAATAAGCAAATATCATTTCGTAGTTACTATTACAAATGATAATTATAGTGCCTCAGTACAAGCAATATATTTGAAATTAATGTAGTCAATTTCTGTGAGTCTTTCTCTACATTCTATCATGATCACTAATTATAAGTTCTAGAGTAATTGATTTTGATTACAATTTATTACTATCTTGATATGAGAACTTTGATATAGATAAGTTGCTAGTATTAATAATAATTGTAATATTGAAAAAGATCCGAACTTCAAAAATATTTACTAATAATTGCTAATTTTTTTTAATAAACAAATGTTTAAATTATCTACTATATATTGAATGTAAAATTTTAAATTGCCTTAAATTTAATTTATGAAATATTTAATGTAAAGTTTCAAATTGCCAACAATTTGATTGATTAGCAAATTCATTACCAGATTTGATACAGTATTATAGCTGATTAATTTTATAATAAAATTATCAGCTTTCTCTATTGAATATGTATATAATCGTTATATATATATATATATATATATATATATATATATGTATATATATATATATATATATATATGAGAGACACCCACAGGCTTGTAATTATATTAGCAATCTGAGGTGTACGAACTTACAACCATAAAACAAACAAACCTACAATTCAAATATACAAAACAAAGAACAAAACTGTAATTATAGTGGACAAAGCTAATTTCTTTTTGTATTAACATTAATTTAATGGAGGAAGTCAAGAATAAATAAATAAATAAATAAATAAATAATATAAACTTATTATTCTCTGTAAAAAAATAAATCTACAAAAATCTACCACATCGCACACAAAAATTTGAATGAAATTGGTCTGATTCTAGAAAATGTAAGACCCTTTTTTGCTATATTTTGTTTTATGGTTTGGGGGCGTCTATCAATCACGTGAGGTTTTTGGAGGGAGGGAGAATTTGACGAAAAAGCACGTGAGGGAGGGAGGGGTATATAAGATATCATGTGTATTTATTTTTACCTACATTTTTTAAATAAATTAAAAAAATCAAAAATATCACAATTTTTCTCTTAACTAAAAATACACGTGCTGGGGTAGGGTGGTTAATTTTGAATATCACCACGTATCACCAAGAGGAAGGGGGGTCTAAGAAACCCTAATCGATCACGTGATTAATGGAATTAAATAAATATGTCATAATTGTTGTAATTTTAGCCCTAGATTGAAACAAGCTGAGCTTGGTTAGTTCTGGCAGCACAGATCCAACCGACGTTGAGCATAAGTATTTTTTTTTCTCATAGATTTTTAGATTTGGCATCTTACATATAATTCCTCGTAATTCTGTGTCATAGATAATTCTGTAAACTATGATTTCATCACAATTATGTGAATTTGTTAGTGCAAGTATCATCATCGCTTGCATCTTCCTAACGTGAAGACTTTCACCACGTCCGCGTTGCAGCAGACAGATCGCGTCTGTTTTGATTTACTAAAAGATCTCTTATTCGAAAAAATCGCGATTATTTAAACCAGTGATTCTCAAAATGGTTTATATTCACCACCCTAAAAATCTGCCAACTTGGAAGATGTCTAGGAAAAATATCCAGGGTCCTCCATAGTGAGGCACATATTATTATATACTACTTACTTATATATTGCTAATCTTATAATATTTAAGGTAACAAATAAAAAGAAAGAAAGAAAGAAAGCTTTTTTTGAATTGGATCTCTAGTTCTCTCAAAATCTCCTAAATGGCTGTACCTGCCTTACAAATATACCGAAGAGGTGTTCAATAATGTAATTCTTTATTCTTCAAACATAGTATATTACATTTCAATATAACCTGTATAAAGAAACACTAATCCATTTCGTCATCTAATTACATTTGACCTTTGACTCGGATTCCTAAAAACTCGTACGACATCATTGACACAATTGTTGGATGGCCATATGATATTATTGTCTTTTTTTCTAAATTAAACTTTCTATGAATTCCGATGTGCGGTTATAAATATTTGAATTTAGTAACCAAAACATGTTTATTACTATCATTATTATATGGTTACACCTTAGAATCGTCGAAAACCTAGATATGACCATCAGATTCTCGACAGATGGTTGCGCAACGGAATAATGACCAGAAAACATTTGTGGTCATCGGATGAATGGATGGACGGATAGATGGATGAATGGATGGTAACTGGTGTGTGCGTGCAGAGGATGGAATCGCACTCTCTGTGCTACCGGCGTTTTACTGTTCACGATTTTGCTTTTGGTATTTTTCATATATTAAATAATACATGGATTTGTACTTTTCTAATATTAATAAATACGTCGGTGAAAATGGTTATAATTGATTTTTTATTTTTTGAACTGCAATCAGAACTATTATTTGTACTCTATAAACTGTTGTGATGTAATTCCTACAACCTAACTCTATTAGAAAGCAGCCCAGTGGTTGTCCTAGCAATGACCCGAAAACCATTTTAATTTCCTATAGTAAATTAAAAGTAATTGTAATTGTAATTGTAATTGTAATTATAATTGTCCAAAATCGAAACTGAAAATTTTGCATATCTTTTGCACGTTTTGAAAATACCTTAGAAAAAATAGATATGTGTGTGTTTTTTGTGTGTCCGTAATTTTTCGTACACGTTTTCGGGCGCACAAATCAACCGATTTGAAGGGTTCAAAAAAACATTCGATTACTATTGATAGGGAGATATGCTGATTAGTTTTTGGAAAAGGTCCAGCCGTTTCGGAGATACGGAGCAAAGAGTGCAGAAAATAGAAATCAAGTTTTTAATAGAACGAGGCATCCAATTTGATTTTTTTTTCTATTTATTTATCATAGCAAACTATACAAAGTACATTCAACTATATTTTATTAGAGGTATATATTATTTGACTGCGTGAGAAGGATCGCTATCCAGCGATAGCACCAATTACATTATTGAACACTTCTTCGGTATATCTGTAAGGCAGGTGCAGTCATTTTGGAGATACGGCGCTAAATGTGCAAAAAATGACAGTTTTTTGAGAGAACTAAAGATCCGATTCAAAAAACTTTCTGCTTGTTTTTCCCTAAAATTTTCTTTTAATTTGTTACCATACCATATTGGTTTAATAATTTTCTTGTATATTAGGAGCTTATTTTCTATTGTGACTTTCCGATTTGAATGATCCCAAAAAACATTCGTAATGATGAGGAGAAGTGGTGATTAGTTTTTTGGCAAAGACAGGTCCAGCCGTTTTGGAAATAAGGAGCTAAATGTGCAAAAGGTAGTTTTTGAGAAAACGAAGCATCCGATTTGAATAATTCAAAAAACATTTTGCTTGTATTGACAAAACCATTGGTTTTGGGGAAAGAAAAAAAACTTTTTTTTTGTATTTTAATTCGTATGTCAATTTTAATTCTAGCTGAAATTCTAAAGCTCACTTATATACTTGAAACATCACCTAATTTGATTTAAAAACATTTAATATTCTAGGAATATTTCATCACGGTACGGGAAGTTCCAGCAATTGTGCCTTGAAGCACGATGCCATACACCACTAGTTCTAATTATATTTCATTACAGTACGGGAAGTTCCAGCAATTTTGCCTTGAAGCACGATGCCATACACCACTAGTTCTTTTTTACAGGACAGTTACGATCAGTACTATCACCCCATTTTGACTTGACGTTGAATTCTGGGACCACCTATATATCTAATAAATCCTATCAATTATAATGCTTATAATGAATTTGTACAGCCGCAGAGTAATGATTGATTCAATTACCTCGTCGAATAATTAAGCGACGTGTGCATCATATTACATTATAAAAGGCGAATGAACAATCTCTTTTTGTGGTCACATGAAAGACTTCCCCTTTCTTTTATTGTCTAGAATGAAGATCTAGAATGAATATTCTGTTTGTGACTTCCGCGAACTCTCATTGATCCTCGAAATTTATGCGATGCGATCTCTTAATGAGCGAAACGAACAGGTAAAAATGAATTATTCGTGCAGACAAACAAAGCTAATTACACGACACATTAACATCGAATTCTATCCACTCAAATATAATTAACGATTGTATTAAAATCATTTCAGCCAGGTCTGGTAAAGTGACAAAGTTCATGATATTTTCTATTCTAATAAATAAATAAATAAATATATATATATATATATATATATATATATTTATTAGAATAGAAAATATCATGATCTTTGTCACTTTACCAGATCTGGCTGAAATGATTTTAATACATATATATATATATATATATATATACATATATATATATATATATATATATATATATATATATATGATTTTAATACATATATATGATTTTAATACATATATAAATGATTATATATATATATATATATATATATATATATATATATATAAAAGAGTTCAGATTTGTAATTTAGACTGTTTGAACTATAATTGTCATATATCATAGTCTTGATATTTCAAGTAAAATTCGATACCGTTGAAGTAAATCTAAGAAACGAAGAAATCAACGAAATTAATTATCAAATTCAGATATTGACTTAAGCATGAATTATTTAGATGCATTTTAGGTTATTTTGTACTTCACGTGGGGAAAAAATCTAAAATGAAAATTTTTGCAAATCTTTACGTTTCAGAGGTTTTTGAAAATTTTGGCATACCTTAAAAAATGGATGTGTGTGTGTGTCTGGATGTTTGGATTAAATTTTTTGTCCAAGATTTCGTGAACACGAATCAACCCATCTGAATATATTCTATTGATAAAGAGACGTGCGGTTTGGCAAAGGCAGGTCCAGCCGTTTGGAAGATACGGGGCAAAAAGTACCAAAAAGAGTACTTCAATTTTTGAGATAACAAAGTCTCTGAAAAACTGATAAAATTCTTGGAAAAGCAGGTCTAGCAGTTTTGGAGATCTAATACAAAAAGTTTTAAAAAATGCCATTTGGTGGTTAAAAATGGTTATTAGACATATGCACATCAAATCATCAGGCATTTTATGAAAATTTTAATAATAAAAATAAATTTTGTTTACCTTTCTATGGGTTTTGTACAAAAGTTTCAGTTAATATAATATATATAGTTTATAATAATATACTATAGCTTCCGCGCTCCAAAATTTAGTTTCTACGCAGCTAACTCAGCGCGATTGCTTTGAAAGTTCAAAATTTCCAAAAAATTTCAAAATTTTCGAAAATCTAATTTTTTCAAAGTTCAAAATCATTATTTTTCAAAAATTCAAATCTTCGGTACGAGAAGTTCCAGCAATTTACCTTAAGGCACGATGCCATGCAACACTAGTTTTTTATTGTTTTTGGATAGCAATAAGAACTTGTAAGAGTCCTATAAGCTGTTAGGCTAATTTGACCTAATACCACGTCGGTTTTACAGATGGCAACCCAAACAGTTGTCTCATCTCTATGTGATAAATTGTTTTTATTACAATTTCTATAATATGGCGAATATTTTATTGATGCAGCAATGCCGGATTACGACCATTTTCACTTGAAAACATATTGCCATCTATAGTTCCAAATAAAAACTGACGTCACTACTGCTTGACATCAGACTCCTCGAACCCGAGATCTCTGATTCAGGTGTAGTCGCTCTAGCCACTTACGCACGAGTGAGCCCTTTAATATGTCATTGAGACAGGTCGATAAATAGAAAATTATTTATATATCTTGGCGAGAATGAGTTTAGTCTAATCTCCCTTTAGAGACGATTACATCTATTAAATATATATGGACCGATTCTGACGCATAACAGACCAATGTTATGGCAAGGCTATTTATGAAGAACTTTCCATACTAAATTTCACAAAAGCCATGTGGTTGCTGTGCTGTCAGGTTGTAAGATAGATAACCTAACCTAGAAACCGCACAAATGTCAAAAGAACGATCTTAGATAACAGGGTCTTTTTGACCCAGCTTCATAACATACGAGTGACATTGCAGTTTATGTGTAAAACGCATGAAAGTATAGCAAATACATGACATTTTGATAGTATTCAGTATGAATCAGTAGCATAATGTATGGAAGCTGGAGTGTAACATGGCCTTGCCATAACATTGGTCTGTTGTGCAGCAGAATCGGCTCAATAGCATTGTTATCCCGAAATCGAAGAAATCACCATAGCATCTTTTAGAAGACTCTATGAACCCGAAGAACAAACCTATGATCTCGAATGAAAACCTGGTATCATGCTCCTTGATACCGATCTGGATGAGGTTGGAATCGAACCCGAGGCTAGGAATCCCCGTTTATCAGATTTTAACTTCGCATCACAATATTGTCGCTGTATGTCATTATACCAAGTAATGTTTCCATTATTCCTGGTCGTTGCATAATAATAAAACATATAGAAATGAAAAGTGAAAAAGAAAGGCGCTCGCATGTCACGATGATCTGTGCACAATCCCATCTTCGCATAATGAACGCCGTCAAGTAGCCAGTCGAGTTGCTCAACGTAAACAATTTCACAAAGTGAGAATAATTGATGTCATCACAATTAGCAAAAGTCCGTGTACATGTGAGATGATAGATGCTATCGCTAAAATATCCCGCTGGCTTGTTCTTTCATTGAAACTTATGTTCCCGTTTCAATTATGACATGAATTTATGTTAATTTCACCACTTCAGAAAGCTACAACACCAGGAACATTGTTTCATAGTCTTGTAAATAATATTACGTGCTTTCGTTCATGCAAGTTTTGATGTTCAGAACTATACAGAACAGTCATTCTCAGGCTAAATTATCAAAAAACATGCATGGCATGTTATTTTCGTAAATTTCAATAAAATTTATGTGTACTGAAAATCATGTAAGGTCACTCCTCCTAAACTGTTGTACTGTGTAACGTGTGTGTGTGTATATATGTGCGGATACAATTTTTCGTTGACGATTTCGAGAACACGGATCATCCTATTTGAATAATTTAAAAAAACATTCGATTTCTATTGATAAGTAGACGTGCTGATTAGTTTTTCACAAAGGCAGATAGAGCCGTTCCGAAGATACGAGGCAAAATGTGCCAAAATGGGTAATAAATTTTTGAGAGAACAGATCGTCCGATTTGAATGATTAAAAATGAAAATGAAGAACAAATTTTTCTAAAAAGTCAATTTTCTTCAAAAATTTTAAAAACTCAAATTTATTTTTAATTTTAAATTATTATTTAAGTTCTAAAAGGAAATTAAATCTTTATTAAAAACAATTTTTATACGAGAAGTTCCAGCAATTTGCCTTAAGGCAGGATGACATGCACCACTAGTCCTTATTTTTAATTAATTAATTTGTTAAATTAATTTGAACCAAACCTGCCTATATAATTTATTATCCCCTGTGGTTAGTTTTTTCCAATACAATATAAACTTTTCTCAATTTCTATTAAATTCTAATCGTCGGTTTAAATCTCTCATGAATCACCGTACTATTGCGCAGTCGTGAACTACGACAGAATTTCCGGGTTGTGTACGTCTTCGGAACACATACTCTACGAAGGACGTTGGCATATCATTAAAAGCTCGTTCGGAGATTTCGAAACTTTCTCATTTTGCAATAAAAACATCCTAGGAAACAATCGACAACGGCGAACCAGAGAAATATCCTAATGTGTTAACTTGAAACTTGAGGATTTTCAAATCCAAAATCTGTTAAAATTGTGTAATTTCATATTGTAATTTATATTTGCACCTTGCAGTTAGAATACAATTCTGGGGATTTTTACCATCTAGAATATATTCTATAAAATAGTTAAGAATAATTTTTTCTTTAGTTCTTAATTCAGAACGATGAATACTTGAAAAATACTTTTCAAGGAAAACTGCTGGAACTTCCCGTACCGAAAACTAAAGTATTAAAAAAAAAACTTCGCAAAACTTTGAAAAAGTTAAATTTTTGAGAAATTTTGAATTTTTTGAAAAATTAGATTTTTTTATATTTTGATTTACTTTTGTATTTTGATTGTTTTTTTCAAATATTGAACATTTTTTTAAGCAATCGCGCTGCATAGCTAATTATGAGTCGAAATATCAAAGCGCGTCAGCGCCGCGTAGTCGTCTGACGCGTAAACATTGGTACGGAGCCGATACAAATGTACTCAAAATTTGTACTTATTATTATAATCTTTATAAAATATCTGATAATACGATGTACATATGTCTAATGTTCATTTTTGACCGCCAAATGGCTTTTTTTTATTGGAGACGCTGGACCTGCCTTAACAAAAAATTTACCAGTTGATATTTGTATGATACAAATTCATATTGTCGTCGACAATTATGAGAGCACGGACCAACATATTTGAATTATTCAAAAAACATTTGATTCTTATTTATGGGGAGATGAAAGATGCAGGTGCTGATTATTTTAGCAAAATCAGCACCAGCCCTTTTACAGGGCAAAAAGTGCAAAAAATGGCAAGATAGTTTTCGAAAGAACCGAGCGCTAAAATTGACTCATTGAAAAAACATTTCATTTGTATTAACGAAATAAATAATAGATTTTTGGGAAGGCAGATCTAACAGTTCCGGAGGTAAAAAAAGTTCTCAAAAGTGTCATTTGGCGGTCAAAAATGACATTAGACATGTGTACTAGTTTGATGTACACATGTCTAATGTCAGATATTTTATAGAAATTTTAATAATAAGTGTAGATTTTGATTCTATTTTTATGTGTTGCATACCAAGATTTATATTGTTTAAAGTTCACTTATACAGTGCAGTTTTCCATTCTATTATTATATTTATTATTTTTTTATAACTTCTGTTATAAACGCGTTCATAAGTATTATGTTTTTTTCTATTTATTTGTAATTATTTTTATAGTTAGTTAGTTTTTTCTTTAATTTACGTTATAGATTTGTTTACATTATGTTCCACTGTAATTTTTAAATATCTTTACGTTTCATAGGTTTTTGAGTATTTTGGCATAACTTACTTAGAAAAAATGGATGTATGTCTGTGTGTGTATGTGTGTGTGTGTATGTGTGTGTGCGTGTGTATGTGTGCGGATACAAATTTTCGTCGACGATTTCGGGAACACCGGTCAACCGATTTGAATAATTCAAAATACATTCGATTCGTATTGATAAGGAGACGTGCTGATCAGTTTTTGGCGAAGGTAGGCCTAGCCGTTCCGAAGATACGGGGCAAAAAGTGCCAAAAATGGTAACTCAGTTTTTAAGAGAACGGAGCGTCCGATTTTAATAATTCAAAAAACATTTTACTTGTATTGACAAGATAAACAATTGATCTATTTTTCATGAAGGCAGGTCTAGCAGTTTCGTAGATCTAATGAAAAAAGTAAAAAAAAAAAGCCATTTGGCGGTCAAAAATGATCATTAGACATATGCACATCAAATTATCAGATATTTTATAAAAATTTTAACAATAAGTATAAATTTTGTTTACATTTCTATGGGTTCCGTACCAAGGTTCATCCGTTAGACGGCGACGCGGCGCTTACGCGCTTCGATATTTCGTCTCTATGCAGTTAAAGCAGTACGATTGCTTTGAAAAAAAGTTCAGAATTTTCAAAATATGTCAAAATAAAGGAATTTTTTATTCCAATAATTTTTTTTTTCAAAAAAAGTAATTTTTTGTCAAATTTATAGTTTCTCATAAATCTAATTTTTTCGAAGTAAATTTTTTTCAAAAATGTTAATCGTTTTTAAAAAAATAATAATTTTTGGTACGGGAAGTTCTAGTAATTTGCCTTAAGGCACGATGCCATCCACCACCAGTTATTATTTGTAATCAACTACTTTAAATGATGCCCTCAAATGATCGCCTCAAATGCGCATCTCCAGTTTTTACCAATTAGTAATTTTGTAAACAAACAAATCTATGTTTATCTAATTATTTGGACTTTTTTTATCATCAATATAGATGCAGGGATCAGGTTTGTGGTACCATTCCTCCTCGTGTGATTCGCCTGGCACCAGAGCGATCATCTTCGTCTTGCCTCGTCCAGGCCGTGGGAAGCGGCGATAACTGTGACGGCGTCGAATCCGCGGTCCGTTTCGCGCGTTTTGCTTTTGTCACGGCGCGTCGTGTAAGAGGTTAAAAGTGAAAGTGTAAAGCCGGTGTTAGAGGCTGTTTGGTGGGGCATCTTCATTCTTCATCTCGGAGGACCCCTTCCCAGCTACCAATACAATCGCGAAACAAACTAATGCATCCACCTGAAGAGAAGTGAAGAGCGGCCTCTTCGTTGATAGATTCCTCAGGTCCACGGATGCTTATTAAATAACGTTCAGTATTGTGTCAGTGGTTCAAGGGATAGCACAGTAAAAAGTTTTCTTGGTTTACCTTAACAGGACGAATATGGCGGCGCTCATTATGAGGGCCTTTGCACTTGGTGAGTTCACGATTTTGTTTACAAACATGCTTGATATTATATTATTAATGCCAATTTATTTAGTGCGAAATTTTAGACATAAATTTGTCTAAAATTGATGAAATTGTATTAATTGTGACAAGTAGTGAAATTAGTTCTATGGGAACACGTGATCTTGAAGACATTCAAAAAGTGAAATAAGTGGTTCAAAGCGTGCAAAATTAATAACCAGGATAAATCATCACGATTATTGTGACGACATCTTTGCGTATAAAATATTACTGACAAGGGCCAGGAAATAATACTTATTATTATTGATTACGCCTGGCTCATGAATAAATAAAGGAATAATTAACTCAAAAATAAATAATTTTAATTCAAGGGTTCAACCTGGTTTAAAGAAAATTAAAGTTTTCATCACGAGACATTAATAATTATTTTGCGGGGTTAAAGATAACAACGATGTGATCTTTTATTTTGTACTCTATTTTATCTGTATTTATGTTAATCTTCACTTTTGTTACTAGATGTTATATTATTTAAACGTTGTAACAGATATTGAAATTAAAAAAATGGATTTGTGAATGCAATTTATTTTTAGATTAAAAACAATATATATTGTAAGCACAATATATATGTGATAAATAGACAGCATTTACTATAAATCAATGTGAAACTTTTTCAAAACAGTCTACAAAATTACCTTTATAATATTTTGTTTTATTATATTTTAATAGATAATCAAAATGCATAATTTCAATAAGTCTATGTGATGATGTTGTATCATAAAATTTTGAAAAAAAAACTTTGATATTATGTTTAAAACCTAGTAAAAATTAATACGCAAAGTGTGAAAAATAAAATTTTACGCGATAATAGCGTTACTATCCTAAAATATCAAAAATTGAATTTTTGTCTCTTTTTAGTATTAAAATTATGGACAATAAACTGTGTCAACGGGCTATTTATTTATTTATTTATTTATTCATAAGCAACCCGTAATCAATAACAATAAATATCATATCAGGCTCTTGTCTACCTTATTTATAATTAGTATAATTATTATATAAAATTTCCCAAAACTTATACATAAAATCTTTAATAAATAAAAATTAAAGACCATAAATAATAAAACGTTAGAATAAAAAAAACTATTAACATAACAAATTATATTACGTATTGCAAAAATATTTTCCTTAGTATTTTTATATATTAATTATTTATGGACCTTTTTGTTTACAACCCTAATTAAATTCATATTTCACAAAATGCTCATTTTTAATTTTTAATTTAAATTATTAAAACTAAAGATTTCTCTCCGTGGGGTAAAATTTAAATTATTTTTTACTTTTGTAACTTGCATATTTTTCTGTTCATTTTACCATAGCTTATAAGATATTGTTGTATCTTGATTGGTAATTTAAGAAAATTAAAAAAATAAAATTAGTATATACATGCTAATTTTACTTTCTTCTAAATATTAAAAAATAACTTTATATACAATAATATTTCATAAATAAAAATGCTAGTTGGTAAGGATAAATCGCATTTCAAGAATATAGTATCTTGCTTTATGACTCGAGAAGCTAGGGACTTGTAATTGTTTTTTTTTTATTAATATTTTATTTATTAATATTATTATTAATATATCTTGATTGATTATATCTATATTTTTACGAAATAAATATCAACAGATTCTGTAACTATTTCTTTACCGATTCAAGGAAAAACAATTCTATCACTATTATTCATTATTACACAATTAATTTTCTAGAAAAAGTGCGGTGTTGCAACTTACCCCGTGCTTGGGGTTTAAAAATTTAAATATTTTTACGAAATAAAGATTAACAGATTCTGTAACTATTTCTTTACCGAATCAAGTAAAAACAATACTATAACTATTATTCATTATTACACAATTAATCATTTTCTAGAAAAAGTACGGTGTTGCAACTTACCCCGTATTTTTGGGTTTACCAAAAATTGATAAATGAAATAAGATATATACATTTTAAAATTAGTCAATAATAATTACGCAAACCAAAATATTCTTTTTTCTTATAAATTACAATCTGTCTATATAGAAATACATTGAGTAATTAATTTGATAAATAACATAGAATTTTAAAAGAAAAATCCAGTGGTTCTCTAATGTACTAAAATATGTCTAAAGAAACTTAAAAAAACGAAACTCAAACCGAAATATTATGTTCAATTTTATATATTGGTCAAAAATAATGCACCTGCACAGTTCTGTTTGCCGCGTCGGCCTGCGGGACAGTAGCTTTGCGTGTACAATATTATGTAGGACGGTTTAATTGTACAACCAAAACAAAAAAAACTATTTTAATATAGTTTATGATCCTACTGTTACTACTTACCCCTGTTACAATAAGCCTCCATCCTCCTACTTATCTCATCAATGGGAATACTTTTACGAACGAATAAACATATGCGAAGTATATTTAATTTTAAATGCCATATAAAACGTAAAAGATTTCAATCTTGTATATTATTCCGATTCCGTCGGCGTAATGTCTTAAATAGGTTTCTAATGGGTTCGAATGGGTTGCGCATTACGCCGTAATTCACGTAGCTGAGGATAATTGCATCGTTGATGGATCAATTGATCGGATCGTTTGTCGTGAGGCAATTCGCAACGAACGCAGTTCAACCAACAACAACAACAAGATGAACAACAACAACAATGGGACGACGACACTCCCAAGTCCCACGGTAAAACAACACAAGACAACACATTGCGAATTGGGAATTGCGATCATCATCATCGCACCGTTTCGGTTACGGAATTTTAGGCGAAATGTTATACAATTCACATGCACGATTCATATTTCTTAACGAAAAAAATTGGTAATGAATTTAAACGAATGGAGAAAGAAACGTTGCGACGTTGTGACGTTGTGACGTTGTGACGTTACGACAACGTTGAAATCGAATCGCTATGTGGGCTGTTTATAAATATGTAACTAGAGTTTGATTGATAGGCTACTGTAGAGTTTAATCAATTAACTGTGATTGATGTATGTATTCATCATGGAAAAGTGACAAAATTTTGTGCTTTAACAATTTTTAATTTTATAAAAAAAAGTTATTTTAGTCTAACATTCGGAAAGTATAATATTAAATCTAATTAAAAAGGTTCTGTATTTCTTGATAATTAGAAAACGATGAAGAATATCCACATAAATAAAATACTCTATTTCGACTTACCTCTTACGCTATTGTCACTCAGCATAGTATTCCTCATTCGACAATTGGATGAGCCAAATTTTTTTATTACTATCTGCAACGATAAAAATTATATGATTAACAGGCGGTAATATATTTTTTTTAATTTAATTATTTTTTATTTCCATATTTTTTATTCTATCCAATCTGCCTAGTAAGGCATTCAGTGATTTTGATGACAAATAGCAGATTTTAAAATGCTACCCAGTGGTAGTCAATTCAATTACTTTCTTTGTATTTCATATATGTATGAAAATCCGCGGAGGGACTCAAAAAGTGAATAAAACATAAAAATAAGAATATGAGATAAAACATGTTTTGTTTTGAACACCAATCAGAACTTTTTTCTTTTTTAATTTTATTGGCCTCGCTTACTTAGAGCACTTTCCTACAACATTTCATTTTATATTCTGTATCATCTTTATATATTCTACACTATCTTACATATATATTCTATACTATCTTTTTTTTATTTATATCCTATTATATCTAATGTTTAGCTCTTTTCAACTGATTTCTTTATTCTTCTTTTTCTTCGAAACCTGATCTTCTCGAATTTTAATCTTGCTTTTTTTCTTCTTACTTCTAATTTTTTATTCAAATTCAACTCAACTTAATTCTGATTTTCTCTATTTCTAACCATTTTCTTGCTTTCTTATTACTTCCAATTTTATTCAAATTCAATTCAACAATTTTAATTATATTTAATTTCAAATTAACTATTTTGAAATTCTACTTTATTTTCTACTTAGATGGCAACCCAAACAGTTGTCTCATCTCTGTGTAATAAATTTTTATTATTACAATTTCCGTAATGGGGTGAATATTTTATTGATGCAGCAATGCCGGATGAGGGCTATTTATATCTTTCATCTTATCTATATTTACAAGTGAATATCGTTGTCACTACTGCTCGACTTTTATCAAAGTTTAAAGGGCTTACTACTAACCTTTCAGAATAGATGTAAATTATCCATGTGTCCTTAATATCACGGAATGTCTTGTTTTTTGTATAAAGACAAACTGTAATTAATATTGAAAAAAATGCTACTCAAAGCTTGACAACATGCCAACAGGCTACTCAAAACGAAACCGAACCCAAGACCTTTGATTCAGGTCCAGTAGCTCCAGCCACTCACCCACGAGTGAGCCCTAGATAACACTTCCTAGATTTATAATGCTTTAATGTGAATTTATAATTTTTTAATACTCGTCCAGAACTAGAATTGTGTCTCCTTTACCGACTTAATTTTACAATAATCCTTTATCATTGCGAACGATCTCGGTGAATCGTCTGTATTTGCACGCGAATACCTAATTAATTATCGCAACCAGCGTTAGATGTTGCCACAACAACAGTAATGCACTTACATCACACATAAGAATCGCACGTAATAGTAATACCAGCGTGTGTTGAGAGTGCACTTCTTCCTTTCCGTCATTAGATAGGCACACACCAGGTAGAGGAAGAGTGGACAAATTGACATAGTGTTTTGTTTTTTAATGATATCATAATCAGTCCAAAATGTTTTTACTCATCTTTGACTCATTGGCTACCAATAACATAGTTTTGTAATTAGGTAGGAACTATGACAACATATTTATTAAGGAAAATTTCAACCTATTACAAAAACCATGATGTCCATATATAGTATCGACAAAATGTCATGTAAGATAAGGACATACTGAGATGTTAACTTTTAAGAAGATAGTTAGCAAATAAATCGTATAGTCCCAAGGACCTCGCACAAAATAAGTGTCCAAAAGATAGAAGGCGACTATGACGCCACTTAATGAACAAGCGTTGCCGACAATCGTGGACACTCCCGATTGATTAAATGTCAATGTCATATGTCACCATGCTTAATCTAAAATTGAATCTAGTGCTTGAAATTGTTGTGAAAAAAACATGTAGTGTAACACTAGTTCGTGGAACACTCCCAAATGACCAAACGTCATATGCATAGACCATACTCGTATAATATATAAACCGATTTTAACAGGTGTATTCGATTTTATGTACATTAATTTCACAGGGGTAATATTATTAATATAAAATTTCTTACAAAATATCAGTCCTAACAATTGTCATTATATTATTAAAATAAAACTGTGATTTATATGACATTTAATCAATCGGGAGTGTTCACGATTGTCGGCAGCCCTCGTTCACTAAGTGACGTTACAGTCCCCTTCTATTTTTTGACACTATAAAATAAAAAATATTTTCATTAGACTAGTAGTCCAGTGTAAGGTCTATGTTTAGTCTTTTTTGTGACATCTGCATATCACGTAGGAACCTAAAGAAACCAAGTCAAACATCTTAAACAACCTTCACAGGAAAAGAGAGCTTTGCTACAAATGCAAGTCTGTTCGTTTAACTGGTATGGGTCTCTTCAACTTTGGGAATAGGAAAAAGTCACACGGAGCCATATCTGGTGAATTTTTGCACTTTGCAACACTTTATTTCATTTTTTACGCAAAATTTAATACAAATTCTTTGACTTTTCAATTCTTCCATTGTAAAAATCGCCGAGCTCAGAAAAACACGTCGAACCTTAGCGACTACCACAGACAAAGTAAACAGTGAATATAGCTGAAAATTTCATCATACTTTAGGGGCATGTATACCAACACAATAAAAAAAAATTTTGACAATCAGACACTCCAGACCCGCGAAATTTAATTATTAGTAATTCCGGGTACTTTTTGAACACACCTCGTATACCATTTTATCCGATTTTCCACTATCCAAAGAAGCCGTGAGAGAGATTCTCGCGGATCGCGGGATAAATGATTCGATTTGAAAATGCCCGAGCATTGTGCATAGGACGTTCGTTCGAAAGTAAAAACCGTCATGGAAATTTGTTTTGAATTATCTTATATAATGGATGATGCCGAGATTATGTATAGGTCAGTATGCATTTCTTGATCTGTAAGGCTATTGATACACGACATGGTTTTCCTTATCCCGTAATCAGATCAATACTGGTTTTTCGATTCGATCTGACAAGAACCATAAAATATGATTAGAACTAGGTTTAGTGGTATTTTCTCTTGAAGCAGGTTTCAGGAAATTACCAATATGTGCAAATAATTGATTTGAAAAAGAAGGGATATTTGGCAACTTTTAGAATGTTGAAATTTTTAAGCAACCATTTCAAATTTTGATGATTTTTATTAAAATTAAACCACGTTGGCACATAATGTTTTAGGATGTTTAAAGCATATAAATGAAAAAATTCAAAGATTCAAACCAATGTCAAAATTTTATCATTTTAGTAACTTGTGCAGATGCACAAATGCAATTGCAACTGTGCAAGTGTAAAAAAAATCATCAATTTCAGAATAGTTCTATCACCTATTGGAGTCAGATAGATAAACTCGCATATCCTCTCAATTCTTCGAATAAGAAATAGTAATTTCACATCATCACCATGTGTAAATCCAAATCTAAATTTAATACCCATTATTAATTAAAATCGAATCATGACATTTCTGCAGAGCAAATCTGCAATATGCTAATAGACAATTAACTATGGAATATAAATACTCGAGGAAGCGCTTTGACTTTCTAGACAAGAAAGCGATTATAAAAATTTATAATTGATTCTTTATTGTTCCAAGGAAGAATAAAATTAGAATAGAGAATTGCATATCTATGCTTTAATTAATTAGTTTATTAATTTATCAATTTATTACTATAATACGAAAGGTTATTTTATCTACTTATACATTTACCTATTTTATTATTTATTTTACCTCTTATTGATATCTTATTGTTTTACCAGTAGAATGTGAAAACTATAATATCTCTAAGTAGTTTCTATTATTTGCGGTATCAGAAAAACTCTTCATATAATAAAAAATTAATTTTGCGGCTAAAGAGAATAGAAACTATATTTTCCAATTATTACAAGAAGATAAAATTATCTCTAGAGAAAATCAGTTATTGACATACAAGTATTTACCATTCGAGGAAGGCATCTAGTAATTTTAGGGTTCAATGTATAGTGATAGGATTTTAAAATGTTACCAAATAGTAGAGGTTGATCAATAAAATAGATTGCATTAATTAAATATTAATTACTCATGAATTAGCTAACGTCTATGGGACAGGTTCTTTGAAACCATCTTTAAAAAAAATCTAGTTGCGTTTGTAGTAAGCAGATCATTGGCGAAATATTTTAGATGATTTTCCAAACTTTCATTATTCTTGGTTGAAAATCTTTCTGGTTTGAATTATTTTCTGACCTCATCTTCCACTACACACATATTGGTTTTTTGGTGAATTAGTCAATTTGAAACATACCTTGAAGCCTCTATTTCAATAGTCATTTAATATTCTTGGTTAGTTAATTCGGACAATTTGCTAGTATTTTCTGTACTTAGTTGCAAATCTGATCTCCTCTGTTACTGTATACATATTGATGTCCTGGTGAATTAGTCAATTAGGAATATATTTAGTCGTCTAGTTGTATTTGCAGTTGGGAGATCCTTGGAGAGTTAATTTTGACTATTTTCCAGTATTTTCTTGTACTTGGTTGCAAATCTCCTGATCTCCTCTGTTACTGTATACATATTGAAGTCCTGGTGAATTAGTCAATTGGGAATATATCTAGTCTACTTAGTATAGTATTTTTTCAAACTTAGTTGCAAATCTTCTCATCTCCTCGGTTGTGTATACACATGATCTTTTGGTGAATTAGGCAATTAGGAATTATCTCGGTAACCAAAGGTTGTCCTATCTGCAGTTAATATATTTATTATTGCAGTTTTTGTTATAATGACAAAAACTTTTTTTATGATCCAGGTATTAATAAATCTTGCAAGGACAAAAATAATTAAATTTTAGTTCATTTATAATAACAAGGTTAAATGAATAAAGACAAATGGGGCAATGACAACGCCATGGGTTGAGCTCTGTTTGGGGCAGGTTTGGCTCAAAAGAGTGCCCGTTACGGTACATCCCAAATAGTTCGCCAAGTTAAACTAAATTCGCGATGCCATAGTAAATTCGGTTTGTAATAACAAATTACAAATTACAACGCTCAGTTTAATTACAATTACAATTACGAAGTAATACAATTTCCTGTCGACCGCTTTCAATTTCATTCTAATTCAGCAACCGAATTCTCTCGTAGTTTTCATGGGTAATTTACATTTACATGTATTAGTTTCAACAGGCAATATAGCAATCATTTTGATTACATTATTTTACAAACGCCTCTTCAATGCTGCATTGATTAAAAATAAATGAATCCGAGATCAATCAGCATGTTATATCATAGATATCACGTTTACTAGATATTTCTGAAATACGAAACAGGTTTTGGCTAGAGAATCAGCTTTTACATGTTTTATTGGGTCAATCATTCTGATATGACACAATATCTAATGTTAATGGAATACACCTCTTAATGATGTAATGGATAGATATAATGTTATTATTTAAATTAATGATAGGTTTGGTAAATTTACTATAATTAATATACTGCATGAAAAATTAAGTCACAAAATACTGTTAAGAATAGTCACAACTAGGATGACTACTGGGTTGTCTTTCAACCAAGCCATATAGATTGGCCTAGGATTTATTATATCCCATATCTTTATCATTAACTTCTATTCACGCAAAATTTAATCATTTTTGTCCTTGCAAGATTTTTTATTACCTCTACAATTTTCTTTACTAATTGAGATTTATTTGTTTTTTACTCCTGCACTCAATTAGAAGGTAACCCAATAGTCGTCCTTACTTATTGTAATATTACTCAAGAAGCTATTTTCACTTGGAAACATATTTTGGACTATATTATAAAGGTAAAGAAGACATCACTACAGATTGTGGTTGCAAGACCGACGCTCTTACACCGGAAACACGAACACTTATTGTTAAGTACAGATATTAAAAAAATAATCTTTTTTCAGATATCTGTCTAATGTTTAGTTTATTTAGTAAATATTGATCATGGCATTATATAATATTCATTTATTCAAAGTAGATGTTGTTTTGATATGTGTGCCTAGCGGCTTCTGTTGTGCCAAATCCATATCCATTACCATTATTCATGTGGCATAATATTGAAAAAAGTTGCATTGAAACTTTCAAGACCAAATTTCTTATACCATCCGGTTGAAACTGAATTGAAAAAAAAAATCAAGTTCGTATGTAACCCGGGCGTCCAATCACTGGGTTGGCATTTGATTAGTACTACAAAAAATTTGCTGATGTTCCATATAGAATAGGCGCACAAATCGCATGTCTTGTAGATTCTAATAAATACCCGCCCTAATTTGGCATAAAATTTTGATCTCCTGCTCCACCAACAAATTTGCTGATATTCCAACTAGGTACAGATAATTGGAAAGGCAAAAAATTAACTTTTATGGTTTTGTTTATTGCATGTGTTTGTTTTATTATTTATTATTGCGATTCGGTCGCGGAAACATAATGAAAGAGAAATTATCATTGCGATTTCTGTAGATATACCAATTTGATTGGAGAGAAATCTGCTGGAGAGATGTTATTTAATAACAAGTCGATAATGAGCTAGTAGCTGCAGATGACACACTGCTTAAGGCGATTTTATTTATTTGATTGATAAATATGCGTACGAATACGAAGACAGGAAGACACATAGTCTGAGAGCCAATGACCGTAATAGTCTTAGAAAAAATAAAGAAGAAAGTATTTGGAAAAAGGAGGAAAAGTATTTGCTATAGGGTTGCATAGATTATTAAAATTATTTGCAAAAAATTTGGTGATACCTAATGCACATATGTAATAATAATAAATTAAATTAAATTACATATTTTTAAAGTAAATATTAAACTTTCGTATTCTTTTTCCAAAGAATTTTGAGGTCGTCCAATACAGGCTTGCGGAGTCTACTAAAATAGTTCATGAAGAATGTAAATATTAGACTTTTAA
The DNA here is from genome assembly GCF_003426905.1 of Ctenocephalides felis. Taxonomy (NCBI): domain Eukaryota; kingdom Metazoa; phylum Arthropoda; class Insecta; order Siphonaptera; family Pulicidae; genus Ctenocephalides; species Ctenocephalides felis. The sequence goes on from NW_020538040.1 coordinate 184,138,998, forward strand.
TTTATAAAATTATCATATAGATGTTTCATATATAGTAGTATTGTTGCAACAAAATATGCACCCAAAAATTGAATTGATTTTGCTACTTTCTTATTAATATTTGCGCCTATTCCATTATGGTACATCAGCAAATTTTTGGTAACACTTAAAATCGAATACCAATCCAATGATTGGACGTCCGGGTTCTATGGTATAATAAAAAATATATATCTATTACCTCAGCATTTATTTACAAAATTATTCATAAATTTATTATACTCCATATTTTTGTCATTGACTTCCATCCACGCAAAATGTCTAAGATGTTATGAAGATTTCTACATTTGAAATTTATCTGATCTTGCGCAATGTCTCATTATATCATCGTTTCCTTGTTTGAATATTTAACATCTTCCAAAAATTTGCCAATTATTCATACAATACACGGATATTGTGTTTCCTAATGTTAGCTGATCGCAAGTACTGATAGAAGTATGGACGAAAAAAAAATATCGCATTTCAATGGTATTTTGACAGCTGTCTTGGTGAATGATATAAATGGTAAAAAAACACATATACATATACATTGTATATATTTGTAGAGTTTCGAACAAGAATCCAAAAGTAATAAAAAATAAGAAAAGTTTTTAAATATATATAGTTTTATATAGCTTGTATATATATATATATATATATATATATATATATATATATATATATATATAGATTAGGGTGGTCCTTAACATGGATATTTTTGAATTTCTTTACTCCCAGCGGCTCAAATGCTTCTAAATTAATTAAAAAAAATCTCTGAAAATTTTAGCTCCTAATATTAACTCTAAGATAGTCTGCACTCCAACCAATTTTTTTTATTATTATTTATTTTATAAAATATATCAAATTTTTGTGGTTAATTTTTTAGTTATGATCAAAATAAGCAAATATATTATTATTCTCAAAATTTTAATCCACTTGTCGCTAAGTTATAAAATTCTAAAAAACATATGGAATTTTACCCATGTTATTTTCATAAGAAACTCTGGATGAAGTGCGGACTATCTTAAAGTTAATATTAAGAGCTAAAACTTCCAGATATTTTTTTTATTATTTTGGAAGCATTTGAGAGGAGCAAAGAACTTTGAAAATATCCATATTAAGGACCACCCTATATGTGTGTGTGTGCCTTATTGCAAAAAATCCTGAACGGATTTTGAAAATTCATAAATTGTTTGAAAGATAGGAGTTAGAAAATGTACTCATTAGGTTCTAATAGAGATTTTTCGTATTTTTTTGTTTAAAAAAATCCCATTTTAATAAACATATCTTGAAAGTGTTCATTGTATAAATGAAACAAACTAAAATATTCTAGACCTACAAGTGTTCTAATTATACAAAATTAGTGACATTAAAATAAAGGACAGCGCTTTTTAAAAAAAAACTTTATTTGAATCCTTGAGAATGCTGGACGGGTTGCATAAATCCTTCTCAAAATTTTCATTCAATGAATTTCCATAGTATTAGGGGGGTCTTCCTATGTGACGGCCTGTTTTTTAGAGATATTTTAGGATTTTTTTCTACGACCAGTAAATATTTAGAGCTTCAAGTTTTTTATCATTTATTAACACATATTTGGACAGTATAAATATAAAATTTCAGCTAAAAATATTCAGTCAAACTAGAGTTACAGCGCTCTGAACACCCCCGCCTCGAAAAAAAGAGCTAAAAATTAATTTAAGTTTTGAAAAATAAGCCCTGTAAACGCTTATGCTTACAATATTCCCTATTACTTTATCTCGGTAGCTCAGTCAGTTTAGGCGCTGTAAGTAAAAAGTAAAAGTGATGCAAAGCCTAAGACTCAACATGAAACATACCTCGTTGTTATTTGTCTTTTTTAACGAAGAAGAACCGCGCTTCGCGATTCGTGCGCGGCCGAGAGATAACAGATAACGCGCCGCGTGAGAAACCCGCAATCGTATGGGAAATTATTACTTCATCTTCATTACATGACATAGATATTTCAATTAAAATTATGCAGCATGTTCACATTTATAATGATAAACAGGATATAGCCGACGAAAGGTAATAGTCGAAATAGTAACCGAAAAACTCGGTGTGAAATTATTGAGGGTATACTTATCTATAATGCACTTAGGGGGCGTTCATAAATCTGTTAGGGAAAGTGGGAGATGGACAAAAAATCATGAAAAATCACGTAGGGGAGATAGGAGTCTAGTAAGATATCACGTGTATTTATTTTTTATCTAAATTTTCAAAAAAAAAAAAAAAAAAAAAAAAAACGTTTTTTTGCAAGAATCGAAAAATTCGTTCGAGAAATTTTACGTAACTAAATTACACGTGATGTTTGGCAGGGGAGGCAAGTAATTTAAATATCACTATGTATCACTAAGGGAGAGAGAGGGATTCAAAAATCCCTTAAAAAATGATCACGTGATTGTAAACGCCTCCTTATATGGTATCCAGATTTCATGGAAAGAAAATCACACTGGGATTAAAATATTACGGAAGTTTCTAACTTTTACCTCCGTTAACAAAATGGAATCATAGGCCAAATAAAAACTAAATTTTATATTTTGATTCATCAAACCCGAACGTCCAATTACTGGATTGGCATTTGATTTAGACATACCAAGTACTACCAAAAACTTGCTGATTTTCCATAATGGATAGGCGCAGACACTAAGGAAAAAAATGCAAGTATATGTCAACTAAGAAATTAAAATATGATGGAAAAAACCTTACGATAACGCAAAATCTAAATATGCTCTCTTCCAGGGGTGTTTAACCTTTATGGCACAACAATAGGTGCAAGATTAGATTATAAAAATCGTTATATGTTACATTGCTAAAATTTTTGCACAAAATCTGAAAATTTGAGGTGCATATAAAATATAATTATAATTTACATAAAATAGTCGGTTTTGAACGTTATTATTGGTCCTAAATTAAGAAAAAAAAGCAATGTTTTTTGAAACATTCAAATTGCTTTAGCTACAAATGCATACATTCATACATCTATTGTTTTATTGGAAAGTTTAGAAATTTTTGAACATGAAATTAAAATTAAAATTAAAAATGTTGAGTTATCTGATCAGGTGCCTGGGCGTCCAATCACTGGATTAGCATTCGGTTTAGACACACTAAGTACTACCAAAAATTTGCTATTATTCCATAATGGAATATGTGCAGACATTGAAAAAAGAACTGGTCAGGTCTATTTATACTAATACCAAAATTTAATTAAGACATAATTTAGTACATTAATAAAAGGTGAACCACTGGATTGTCCTTTTAAAATTCTATGTCTTTTGTCAAATTAATTACTCAAAGTCTTTCTATATAGATTGTAATTTATAAGAAAATAAAAATTATAAATAGCGCAAACTCTTTTCAGAGTGCGTTTTAGCACATCTAAAAATTAAACCTATATCATACAATTAGATAATTTACTACAAATTTATTCTTTATGCTTTAACCACAATTTTTTAAAACAGTTTAGGTATTATAGGTCTATATTTATTTCACTTAATCAATTGTCATTTTTATTACTCGATGACCAAAACTTTCTAACAGGAGTGAATTCGAATGAAAGAAGCATATTTGTTTGTAACATTTGTTAATTTGTACAAATCAAGATACGATAGTATTTTTGCCAATAAACTAATAGTGAAAGGTATAACAGGTCATTTGGGATCAAATCATCAATATTATAAACATGAAGAAATCATAAAACTGGACAGTATCGCACTACAATAAAAATACTTCATATACATAAATCATACAGCTACTTATTAGTATACCTATCTAAAAATAATAAAAGGCTCAGAAGATGCATAAGTAAATAAATAATTTAAAATTAATATTTATATAAGAAGGTTCTGAAAATAGACCTAATCAGCATTGCTGTATTAAGTTAAAAATATATTACAACCATTAAAAAATATCTGAACTAGTGGTGCAAGTCAACGTGCCTTAGGGCAAATTGCTGGAACTTTCCGTACCGTAACGAAATGTTCGAGGAATATTAAATGTTATTAAATAGATTATTATAAATACTGTAACATTGTGTAATATTTATAAGAATTATAAAAACTGAATTGCAAAGTTGAAATTATTTGTTTAAATTATATTAGAACTTTAGTCAGAATTCTAAGTCAATCTGCACCAATTCCAAAGATTTAAAAGCCATCAAATGAAACTCGATGAGGATTCTACTAGGTCTAATTTTTGTTTTTTTGACGATTCGAATAAAACTTTGAATCGTGATCATACTAAAATATATAAACGAGGTTTAATCATAAAAATAATTATTAAAACTAAATCTTTCTCGATCTGTATCTCGTGCGCTTAGAGAAATATCTATTACCATCGTATAAGAACCCAATAGTTTTTTTTCCCTAACAAATGTGGGAACGGCCTTGTATTAATATCGCATGACTTTCGAAAATATGTTTGTTATTCTCATTCATTCACTATTTTGACAGAATTAAAATGTACGATATTGCTTATGAACTGATATACGGATTCCCAGGCTAATATTTGAGAGTTCACATCGAAACAATCGAAAGATTATGTAAGTTCATCCAGTTCAATGATAACTGGAGAAATAATTATAGAATTTATATGGACTTGGGCAATCATCTTGAATAGCTTTATATTAATTAGCGTTAATATTTCTAGTCATTAAATTATAAATTATAAATCATAGAAGCGCGTGCACTATTCACTTTTGCAGCATCAATTCAAATAGGGTAATTGGGTAATATAATAAAGCTAAATGGAACTTTCAAATGATATATTATCACTAAAAATTGATATTAATATTAATAATACATTCAATTTTAATTAATTATTATTAATTATTTTTGTAATTAAAACACTTTTATATATTTTAGTATGATCACTATTCAAAGTCTCATTCGAATCGTCAAAAAAAGTTAGACCTGGTGAAGTCCTTATCGAATTTACTTGAGAATCATATTATTTATAGCATTTTTTTTTTTTGAAAATATAAATGTTTTTATAAAAAAAATTGTAATTAATTTTATACAAAGCTAGAAAGCGAAAAAATATAAAAAGTTTTGTACTGAAAGTAAGAATAAAAAAATAATAATAATAAAACTTGATTTGCAAAATTCAAATTGAAATCTGAATTATTTTCGATAGACAAAAAAAATTTTTTTAAAAAAAAATAATTTTTTTTACAAAAGCAATTGTTTTGTCAACACAAGCAAAAAGTTTTTTGAACCATTCAAATCGGATGCTTAGTACTCTCAAAAACTGCAATTTTTTGTACATATAGCCCAGTCATTATAAATTGAGTGTTTTTTGAATCACTCAAATCGGGTACTCCGTTCTCTCAAGAACTCTATTTCTAATCTCTGCACTCTTTGCTCCGTATCTCCGTAACGGCTGGACCTGCCTTTGCCAAAAACTAACCAGCACATCTCCCTGTCAATAGGAATCGAATGTTTTTTAACCATTCAAATTGGTTGATCCGTGCGCCCGAAAACGTGGACGAAAAAATGCGGACACAAAAAACACACACACACACACATCCATTTTTTCTGAGTTACGCCAAAATGTTTAGAAACCTCTGAAACGTGAAAATATGCAAAAAAATCGGCTTTTTCGATTTTCGGTCCATTACTATAACTTTCCCTACGTGAAGTTAATAATAATAACAATAAATAGTAGTCTGTCCGACGGCAGGTCCATGGTATGAGAGAACAACAAATCAATGGTTACCTTTCCCGCCTTGGTTTACTATACCCGTTGCTGTTTTATTACCATTATTCACTTTTTTAATTATAATTTAATTATTTTTAATTTAATTAAATAATTATGAATTTTGATAATCATAATATAAAAATAAATGTATTCTTTTAATGAATAAAATTAAGATGTTAATTTAATTCCCATGAAGAACAACTCATCGACTTAAAATCTAGTGATCAACATTCTGTAGTAGTTTTCGGTTAGTAAGAAATTGGCCACAAAATTTGATGGCAATTAAATTTTGTTTCTATCACTAAGTACAGTTGTAAGTCATATGATAAAAAAACACTTACATTGGTCTCCCATGTGCCCTGATATTACATCTCAGCCAAATTTTAACTGATCAAATCAACAAACACACTACAACTCTGTTACGTATAAACATTTAATTTTCACCTCACAATCAACACTTTGCACAATTTTAACTGTTCAAATTAAATCTCACTTGAAGTCATTATCCCGGTATAATTTCATTTCCAACAATGATTATGTATAGAACGACTGATAAACACTGCCCGACGTCTGACAAATAATTCATGCAATTTCCAACCGACTACCTGCAGAGGGTGTATTTATTTATTTACATGTTTATTTCAAATGTAAACAGCGCTATCGGAGTCAAATTGTGTCAAATAATAACATATATTTAAAATGCCATGAGAAATCGGTATTGGGCGAGCGATCTAACCTATCGACTGGTCGTATAACTTCCATAAAGGTTACTCCTACACAAAGGATGGAGCCAGGTCAAAGGTTACACTAAAGAACATCAATTCTGCAATTTCTATTCCTTTGCGATATAGACGGAGAGCTGATGGTCTTATTTACAATTAGAAAAAAAAATATTATTTAAATTAATAAAAAAAAAATTGAATTTTAAATGTCCATACACGGACGTCCCTTGATGGTCCGTATAGGTGCAGGTATTAATAAAAAAAATTAAAAAAAATAAATTATAAATGTCTATGAAAGCAACCGCATTTTTTGTTTTGGTTTTTTAACTGAGCCAATTTGACTGAATAAAAATTTGATGACTATATGCATATAAAACTATATACATTGGTACATATAAGCATGGCGTCGATGTACTTGATCAAATGGTAAAAAATGTTTATTATATTTTTGTTACAATAAACATTTCATTTTAATTGCGTTGAACCTGTTTTTTCCATTTTATTGTATGATCCAAATTGGCTCACTTCAGTAAAAATAGGTATATAATCAATATCCGTAAATCTAGTGTTAACTTTAGGATAAGTTTTATGTATATGAAATTGTACCTTAATTTGCACTATGAAAAATTTATCCAATAGACAAAAATCACTGGGCTTTTGGATATTTTTCATAGTTTTGCGCTAAAACATCAGCAAAGGTAAAAGGATATTTATTGGTTAGTCCACTTTTGCCGAATTTAATTAACCCTATGTATATATTATATAACAATACATAACATGTACAATTTATACAATAGTATAACAACATAAATATAATATTCGATGTTTTTTATTTTTTGTTCATAGAAGTTGATAGAGTAATAGAACGAAAGGGTTGCCTTCTAATAATCACATTATTTAATATAAATTATTTGATACATTAAGATTCCTTTTAACAAAATTATCTAATAATGTTACCATGGCCCGTGTGAAAATATTTCTCTTATCATGGTGATTAACGTGTTAAAATTAAAATTGTCAATGGTTTATATTTATCGAAAATTAATCAGCACGATTTCCAACTGATATCTTTCTGACAGTTTTTGTAGTTCTAGAAACTAATTAAAGTGAGTCCTTGTCGATTGGCCTTTAAATTTTCGAAATCGGTGCAGCCGTTTTTGAGAAAACGGCTGCTTTTGGTATCAAACGATTCAGAATTAGCAAATCGATTTTTTAAGCGAAATCACAAACTTTTACTTCGCGAAGTTAAGAATATTGTATGTAAATAAAAACTATAACGAGGCCAATAAAAAACCTAACAAAAGCAATAAAGATGTTGAGCGCTTTAAATTTAGTTATTTATTATTTACATTTACATAATATCATGTAAACAGATTCTAAATATGGCCATTGTCATATATCACCAATAGCAATTTCTCTTTTAGTTATATAATTACGAGAATTTCTAACACTATACGAGAAACCAATAATGATCATCTTATAATATGTAATGACGTCGTTATGTCCGCGTATATAGTTTATGGGTCAAACATCATTTAAACGCCCAAGTGTTATGCTTAAAACCTACATTGACGACATCAATTTGCAGAAACATAAATATTATTAGAAAAGTTATTATAAATTTCTTTTCTCAGATATTCATCTGCAAAATCTTGTATATATAAATAAATAATCAGAATATTCAAAATATGAATATGAGAATAAATTTAAAAAAAAAAAAACAAATAAAAATAGTGAGATATTCTGTACGTCTTCGAAATGAATATCTGATATTTCAGAGCCTCATATATCAGTATGAAGCCTGAAATTTACAAACTTGAGTGCGATAAAATTATATGCATATTATTAAAATCTCTACATAATATAGATCCTAAATAAATTGAATACTTACCTAAATGGGTGGATTTTTTTAGCACCTTTTCTTTACAGCCTAAATCCAAAAAAACATTGCAGATCCTGAAATAATCAAAACATCATTAATACATTTACAGATAATCCTGAATAAGTATAAAAAACATATAAAAAGAATAAAAATAACATTTGAAAAAGTTAACATGTCTAACATTAAACATCATGGTCAAATTAAAAAATGTCTATGAGTATATTCGTTAACTAATTAATTTTTCATTTTTTCGAATTACCTCTTCCACATATATTATTTTCATATAGTTCATTTTCCTTTCAGGTGTGTTTTTCTTTGGCGGATGTGTGATGACACAGTTCCTCAACAATCGGCCTTACCCCACTTACAGTTTGGAAAATATGCCTGATACAGGATTCACCTGCCGAGATAAAATATTAGGTGGTTACTATGCCGATAGTGAAACGCAATGTCAAATGTTCCACGTGTGCGTCAAAGTCGCCGGCGTTGGGGTATCTAGTTTTTTCTATTTCCAAATTTTCAATAGCAGACAATCTTTATAAATATACTTTATTATTCAGGTTCAAGATTTCCGATTTTTATGTCCCAATGGAACTGCTTTTGATCAGGACGCTCAAATTTGTGCTGACTGGGGTGATGTCGACTGCGAAGCGACAACACTGTACTACAGCAGCGACAATTTTGATCTGTACCGAATTTCGTCGGATGTAGAAAGCAAGAGAGCACCATTCGCCTACGAAGAAGAAGCGCCATTCCATCTTCAACGGGCTGAAACTGGCGATCACCGACTTAGCAAACAACCAAAAGTGGATCAAAAACGAGGAGACGCAAATAGCGCCAAAGCAAAATTATTCAACCAATACAACCCTAATATTGCGCGCAACCAATATCAGAATCAATACAGCACAGTTGCCGTCACCTCGCCGCCGCAACAGACGACGCAGAAACCGCGTTATATTCAGGACAATTCACAAGACATCTTCCGTGGATCTCACAGTTCCAACTTCTTCAACAATCGCAATAATGGCAAAGAAGTTGAAGAAGATTACCGTGAGACACCCAAAGTTGAAAGCGATCCAAAACCATTCCAACGGTCAAACGTTAGAGTACGCACTAGGCCCGCGCAAAACCAGCCAGAAGAACAAAGTTCACATGTTATTGAGAATGAAAATCAACTGGTAAAGAAAAAGACCATACAGCGCAAAATATTGCGTAAACCGGAAGAAATTTCCACGTCGAGTCCGAGTACGGGATACTCGAGCCAAGTTTATACCTCATCAACACCATTACCGTATTTTGATAAATATCAAACTCTAAGCCGGAAAACAAACGCAGACAATTATACTCCGGCCACAACAAAGAAATTCTCCACATTGGTACCAAAAGATGTATACAGCCCGACGACTTTCAAACCGACCACTTATAACAAGGTCTCGCAAATATACAGTTCGCAAAGCACACCTAAACCATTTACAGCCCCAAGCACTTATAAACCAAGCGACTTAACTGGCGCCGTACCGAAAAAGACCCCCGCCAGCTCTACTACTCTGAAACCACAGTATACAAACGGTTTTGCTGCATCCAGCTACCTCCCAACAACTGCTAAACCCACTACAGTCAAAAATTATAAGACTACGGAATATGCGTACTCAACAAATAAACAACAATCAACAGATAATCAATACTACGTCAGCAACAAACAATTTAATAATAATCCAAATCAATTCAGCACAAATCAAAGCCCTTCGGGATTTAAAAGCTCCGTGAGCACGAATCAATACAATTCGAGTCCGAACCAATATTATAACAATCAATTCTCAACATCTGCGCTTCCTCAAGGATTCACCAGCAGACCTAATCAAGCACAAACGACGGCAAACCAATATAAATACTCGCCTGCAGCAAAAGAAAGCCAATACGACGATGGTCAGTACCGACCGGAGCAATACGAAGATGCTAAAGACAACTACTACCAAAACCGAAAAGAGGTAACAGATAACAGGCAATACTACGACAACAGCAATAATTACAATAAGGTGCCAAGCAGAGCTACAAATCAGTTCTCCCAAGACGACTTCTACCAAACGACACCTGTATACAATACCAGGAACAACTACGAATCTTCGAGCGAAGAATACATCAGGCAAAATGATCAAGGTGAGTTTCTAAAAACAGCCCATTCTCAGAACATCGCCGCCAGTGGGAATGAATTGAAAAGAAAAAGCAAAACGACAACAAAATCAGTTGAAACAAGTACGCCTGTTTCAATTCACACCACGCAAAAAACAACATATGCTTACACCGCCAAAACCTCAGTAAGTCCTAAGGCAACCACAAGGAAAGAGGCAATCGTCCAACCAGCAGTTGCTCCCGTGCAAAAACAATCCGAGCCGAACAGTAACGCACCAAAGCCACAAAAAGACAACGCAAGCTACGACTACGCCTATTACGATAACTCAGAGCATCCCGCCGATCAGAGCGATTACGAAAATATCGAAGAATTCCGAAAAACAAACAAAAAACAGTAGATGTACCATACGCTATACCAATTTGTTAATGTTATATAAGCCAGTATTTTTAATTAAATCGACCATTTAGATACAAATTCTACCAGTATTACATAATCACAATCAAATACTCGTACATCAAAATGAATCATTTATGACAATACCAATATAAATATGTATAAACTTAAGACAATTAGACTTTAGGCTTTAATCTTGTATAATTATTGTAATGTTATTATTTAAAATAATAAATGTTTTCTAGAAAATAATACAAGGACTATGTTATTTTTTATTACAGGCTTCGTCTTTCCTTGTATATCAACCGACATCTTTTATTGTGTAGTTATCAAAGAAAACCAGTAAAACAAATACAATTAGCTCAATTACACTTCAGTTACTAATATATCTTAACATTAATCTCATAATCAGTTTATTTTATATTAACAAAATATAAATATAAATGCAATACAAATTATTTAAAAATTAACAGATAAACAATTCCTTCATAAACATGAAATGAAAGTATATATGAAGGCAATTTTTCATATTCAAAATTATTCTAAATTTCTCCCGGGTTGAATTATAGTGCTGTAAATAAAATGAATAGCTATAATAATAATCGTCAAATAATTTATTTCATATTTATTTTATAAGACTGTAATATATCTCTACTAAAAAAAATTTTACATTGGTATTTCAAAAACAAAGCTCTGCGACATCAGGGTACAAAGACTTGGGAAATTAACTATTAATAACTCGATATTTCATATATTCCATATAATGTTTCGTACAAAACTCTGTTTATTAATTAATATATTAACTTAAAAACTAAGAATTCAATGTAAACTAAAATGTCAATTAAAATTGACAAACTTGCCTATATTTTAAAGAAAAAAAAGCATTTCTAACTTCAGTACTTTTTAAAATAAATCTCCCAACCTAAATAGCGCTCAAGCAAAATAACTCGGTCAGGCATTTTACAAACTTCTTGTTTTAGTTCTGACTAGTATTTTTAATAAATATTTGACATGCAAAATAATTTTTACTTGCTATATCAATTAACACCAATTAAGATTTGGTGTAACGTAATGTTAAAATGTGTGCAGTCAATAAAAAAATAACTATGAATTAATTAAAATTTTAAATTGACTTCACTAAAAAGAAAACAAACTTGTTATTATAGCTTGAGCGCTAATATTTGAAAGTCATACAGTAATAACAAACACAAGTAATATGATTTTAATTATTAGAATAAAATCATTTTTCCAAGGGCCTCTTCTGATATTGTTGAAACAACTCATCATATTTACATGCAAAAAAATATGACCATTATGAAAAACTGTATTCTGGTAAGAATATCATAAGAGCTAGTTTGTAATAACCATTATCATGATCAAATATGCATTGACAAGAAATTAATTATAAAAGGAACAAATTTATATTCTAATTTCACACAGCTTACTAGCCATGACTGAGGAATACATCTGAACCAAAAACAAAAATTTATCAGTGATTTACGCTCACAATAATATTGCAGATATAATTTTGATATGTTTAATTTAATCATATAAGTTAAAAAAAATATATCAATGTTATATAGCTTGTAAATAGTGGTTTCCATTTTTACAGCCCCCTAGCTGTGAATATCATAGTGGTACATGTAAGAATACTATAATACAAGTACCAATAAGATATTCACAGTGATAAAAGTTTTCTTAACTTGAATTTATATTTTACTTCAATCATAATAATGGCTTAAATAAAAAATGAAGTAAATAAAAATAATTAATGATATGTGACAAAAACATTTTTGCATTTGAGTGCATAAGATACATAGCGAAATTAATTAGAATTCTGGGCACAGATAATAGAAGATGTATATAACATATACAATATATCAGCAATAACAAATGACAAAGTGTCTACAACGACAGCATTTCAGATGACCAACTATGATTCATCTTGGCTATTGGTAGTATCAATTCTAAATATATCAAATCTTTTTTACCATTTATATGTATAAGCTTACTATTCCCATATCTGTCATGCAATGTTGTCATAAAAATTTACATATGCATACAGAGATGTTTATCACAAATTTGCATACATATGCTAATATACATATAAACATATAATATATATTCATATATACATATTCATATATACCTATCCCAAGTTTTACACTTTTTTTTTATTTTCCTATAACTCATTCAATATGTTCGATATTAAATATATTAATATTTATTTGTTGTTTAATGTATTTGTTATTCATTATATTAAAAACTGACTAAAAGGACCTTTTATAGTGATCTTCGTTTAGCACATTTTTTCCATATAAAAGTGAAATTTTCAAGTTGCACGTTTTTTTCTGGAACATATCTTCCATGTAAAACGAGGGATAGGTGTATATCATATCTACATATATATATATACACAAATACATGTATATACAGATATTCAAAAGACTCAACATCCAGCTGTAACAGAGTGACACTATTGATTGAACTATCATGAAAAAATTAGAAAAACATTATTTCATGCATTTTGAAAGTTATTAAGCTTTTAAGTGAAACCTTTGATCAGCATGCTTTATTTTATTATGCGTTATTTTATTTTAAAGGCCTTTAAAGTCTACCAATGTTGAAATGTTACATTCATAGTTTAACAAATCATCTTAATTCTGTCAAACTTGTGATATTATTTTTGACTGCAATCTAGAAATGTTATTCATGGTTAATAAAAATTAACCACAATAACCAAAAAATGTTTAACTACGGTTTAACCAAAACATCTGTTGATCCTTAAAAAATCATAACTTTCAAACTGCATGAGATCTTTTTTCTTCATGATAGTTATAATCAATAGTATCACAATATTTTAACTTGATGTTGAGTTCCTGGACATCTGTACATATGTAAATATACATGCTTGCATACATATTCATTCACACAGCGTAGAATACAAAACAGACTGGTGGATTGCAGGTAAAGTGCACATCATATTTGTTTTAATACCAATTAACTAATTAACCTCTGAATTATTAAAAAAGACTACCTTTTTTATGTATAATAACATACATTTGTATACCTCGTGATGAGAATAAAAAAAAATATATCAAAAGCATCCTTTACCTTCAATCCATATGTACATACATAGTTTTTGTGGAATATACATATGTATATATACATAAATACATACATGATATATACATATATATATACATATAAATTTGCTTAGATAAATAGATGAAGATACATATAAAATAGTGCAAATAAATATTAAAAATTTAACATATTTATTTTAATATGATCAATACTTATAGTTGATGATCATCAAAAAATTCATCATTTGTCAACAACTTATTAGGAAACATCACGTTGTGACAAACAGCCTAAATTATTAATTACGAAGATCAAATTCTTCAATAGATGAAATACATAAATAATTGTTATATAAAATATTTCGAATCTTTAAAATCTCATTCTACCTTATAGAAAACTAACTTGGTTCAGTTTATGTAACTTCAGCAGCAGCAGCTTCATATAACTGATGCATACCTCTATCTTAATAAATAGAATTATACACTTACAAATTATATCTATAATAAAATTTCTTATTAAATTCATTTCACAAATGTACTGCGGCTCTTTTGGTTTCATTCAAATTTTATATTACCTTATGTAATCGGTCAAACTGAAAAGTACGCATTACAACATTTCTTATTTACATTTATAAACTTCTCATAATAAATCAAATTAAAATATCACCAATTTTAACTGTAATCATTTTTAAGATATCTAGATTCAAACGTAATACGTACATTTCTTTTATGATAAAACTGTATGTTCTTTAAGATCATGGAATTAACAAATTATTACCTGTCTGCAAGCTTATAGTGTAGGATTATCAAACTTAACTCCCTTAACAACTCGTATATCACCACAAGGAACTTCTTGAGATATATCCAACACTTGAAACTTTTTCAAAACTAACAGACTGTAAAACTTCTGTGCTGCCTGTGATGGAAAATAATTATAAAATACTAAGTGATTTAAACATAAGATATTAAAATTATTTAGTATATAATTATAATAATAATATATAAAAATATAATAATAATTACCTGTTTACGGTTATTATTCCTTGCCATGTCTGATATAAATAAGTGATCCTGTTTGTAAAACTTCGTCTTAACTGACATAAACAACTGTGCAGCCCTTTTATTAAGAACTCTTTCTTCGAATTGTTCATCCGTTTCATCCACCATTTGTTCCTCTCCAGTCTACAAAGCAAATACCCATTAGTAAATTCTTTATAACAGCAAAGTAGCATTACAAGTAGAAACAATTACCAGTCCTACAGAAGGTGGGAAATCAAAATCTTCATGCCAAGGTGTTGCCACTCTCTCAGACATTGGCGGTCGGGGTGTCTGATTACCTCCCGCTAATTCATCATAACCCATGTTAGCCATTTGCATGGATTGGTTCTAAATAATTAAAATCATTATTAGGTGCCATTAAATTATTTAGTTCGGTATGTACAGAAGAAAACTAAAAACTTTCATTAGAAAACAACTGTGGGAGAAATTGTGTGGACTAATGAAATTGAGTTACAGCACAAGTAAGTCCAATATTGTTAAGATGCAGGAAATACAATCAAGGATTTTAAGAAAGATTACATTTGCAACTTGGTATGTCCCAAATTTGCAATGTGTAATAAATATGCTATTCACAATTTCAATAAAAAAAAATGTTTGGAATGCTGTAGAATGAATATTACCTCATTAAATCCAAATGAAGGAACTTGCAGAGCATCTGAATGTGCTTCTCCAAAAAATTCTGAATGGTCTCTAGGACCATCTAAAATTGAAGAAACCTGCAAAAAATAATAGAAGATAAATATGCAAGCAATCATGTGATTTATTTTAGTGAAACTAGAAGGTGACAATTACCTGATCACCCGGTATTTGAGGCAACCCAGCAACCATTGTATTAGAAAGGTCTGCATTAATAGAAGTCATACTACTTTGTTCTAATGGAGCCGATGTTAGCCTTGTTGCATCCATATGCGTCGGTGATATACTCGGTTGTAGGTGGCTGGGGGTCATTGGAGTACTCCTCATCACATCAGGTGTCATTGCTGTCGGACTCATTCCAGTTGGCTGAATGCATGGCGTCATAGGAAGACCATGTGTTAAATCACCTGAAACGAATTCTTTATGACTGATTATTCTGTTTCATAAAAATACCTAGGCAGCTAAATACTTAACTTTGAACAAATACATTATATAAAAATACATACAAGAACATATACATACATATACATATATTTCATATAAATTACCTAGCAATTCTGTCCCGGTGTCATAGGTATCATGCTAGGTGTTGGTGGTTCAATTAATGGCTGTCCTGGTGTAACGGGTTGATTAAGTACATCACCCACATCTGAAAAATGATCATAATCTATTGACATGATCAAATATCAAATTAGTATGCATAAATAAAAAAAAAATGCACATGCACATAACAAAATTTAAAGTAACAAAAAAAAACTCTCTTCTAACTCACCATAGTTTTCTTGAGCATCGTGACCATCGTGAGCATCTTGAGCTTCTTGAGCATCATGTATTCCCGCCGATGTCATTGGAGATAGTACTGGTTCTGACATATCTGGCTCGTGATAAGGAGTTTTACTAGGCTGTAAGAAAAATGTTTGAATATTAGCTATTATAAAACTTCATGAGGAAATAAACAAATGATTAATAACCAACCTCAGCTTCAGTTTCGCCAAGTAGTTTTCTTTTGCGTGTTAAGCGCTTAGCAACAGATGAATCAGCTGCATTAGCAGGGTCTTCTACTGGATTTGGTTGTTCAGGTAACAGATCGGGACCCAGATTAGCAAATTCTTCATTTTCAAATGATCGTGATGTCAAGTGACGTTGATAATTCTAGGAATAAAGTTATATGTAATTATTTTAAAAACACATCTAATTAACGAACTCTTACCTTAAATAATGTTCTAGCTGGAATGTGACGCGATGGCAAAGCAAAAAGTTTTTCTACTCCTCCAGTTTCCTTCCAATGCATTAGCCTAAATAATAATTAATATATAAAAATATTGAATCAATTATTATAATAGCTTAAATTTTCAATTATTACCTTTTCGTTGGAGGAGCAAGATCCAATGTGGTAACAATATCTGTTGTATCTGATAGCTGATTTTTCATTTCTTCACCAGATATATTTTTAACTTCATCGACAATAAGCTTTCGTTTGCGCTTTGCTTTAGTAACACCTATAACAAAATACTTCATGTAATCATATGATAATTTAATAAAAAATTAATAAAGAATGATTGTTGCAATTTACCATCATATTAGTGGCACTTATTTATGAATTACCTTTTAATGCTGAAGCATCGATGGGTGCCAATGCAAAGCTCTCCTCTTCGTTCTGTAACAAAGTAGTCTGATCTGCCTCTGGCGGCAAAATATTTCCATCATCCATATGCTGCAACAATAAAACATACAACATGTTAAATAACATTTATAAAAAAAATCATAAATAATAAAAAAATCTTACCTGCTCATGCATTTCAGAAGATGGAACAGAAGGTGGTGGCATTAATTGAGGAGAGGGTGCCAGTGGTGTAGCTCTTCCTGCTCCTGTAGGTAAAATAGGACTTGCTGGACGAGAATCATCTGAGCTATGTACTGGGGAAGGAGCTCCGCCATCAAAATGATCCATATCATCATCCGAATCGGCCCTTACTGATGATGCAGGAGGTACATCCAGAGATGTTGATAAGGGAACAGGTTCCGGAGCTACATCACTAAACAAGTCGCCTTCGAATAATCCACCAGCATCTATAAATGAGTAAACATATTAAAAAAATTGTATAAAACAGTTAAATATAAAATAAGACAAAGTTGAAGATTTAAGTAAATCTTAAAGCTTACGCCCAAATTCCTCTGTCATGCTATTTCCAAAAGCGTTTTCATGAGTTTGTGTATCTATAGAAGGTTCTTGAATTGAACGAGAAGTACTTGGCAAGGGTTCCTTTGTTCTATCCATATCTCCGCCAATATTGACTCCATCAGTAAATAATAAATTGCTCTGAGAAAACACATTTATACGTAAGACAAAGTTACACAGACAGAGACAATCAAATATAAACATAAAACTCAGTAACAAGTAATAAAATACAACTACACAGTAACAAAAATCAATTCTCTGAGCGAATTCTAAATTGAATGCTAAATAAATTACCTGCTCTAATGATTGATCTGTACTAAGAGCCTCTCTCATGATATCTGGGGATTCAGAATCAAAAACCATATCACCAAAACCATCTTCGGGTGGAACAAGCTGTAAAGATCCATAATCCTCTCGAAGAGTAATATCTTCTGCACGAGTTTGATTTAAACTAAATTGTGCTTCTAGATCAATGTCACTGTAATAAAAAAAATCAAATCATGAATATATAATTACATATTTGTTCTCAAAAACATACGCATGTATATATTAATTTGGAAATATGAACAAACAACACTCGTTTTTGCACTAATTTCTTAAATAATCATTTTCACAAACGTTTCGAGACTAGGTTTGTCTCATCATCAGTGTGTTATAATTTAAAATTTAAAATATGGAAACCTAAATTAGCATTTTGTGTTATCCATTACAAGACGCTCGATATACTGTCCTCTGCCACACCAACGGTCGTCGGTGTCCGCATTCTCTAACCACTTGAAAACCACTTGAAATTGAATAGTCAATCATCGGATAGGAAAGGAAGGATTAGGGTCCAGTTGAGAAATAGATGTCGTTAGGAGAAAAAATATTCTATGAATGAGATGGTTTGTTTATAAGATTTGTTTTAATTGTTATAATTAAAAATATATGTACATATATATACACACTCATATATACAAATGTATACCCAAAGTACAAAACATCACATATACAAATACCTATATACCCACAACATACACATACATATATAAATACACACATATACATACACATATAATCACACACACATATATATATATATATATATATACAGTAAACCCTCGCTTTACGCGGCAAGTGCGTACCGTGCAGTATGGGGACCGTGCTATGAAAAACTCGTATTTAACATACAATTCAGGCTTATTCGTAGTGCGTTCTATAGAACCTTACATAGTGCAGTATGGGAACTGTGTTATGAGAGACTCAGAGTTGGTACAAATCGCACCATTTTTATCGTGCTGTATGGAGACCAAAAAATACAACTTGAAGTAGGAGTAATACGGGCGAAATGACATGTATTACATTGACACCTCATTCAAAAATTGGCGCGACGTAGGAGTCAGCTCAAAAGTGTTCCTAGGCAGCTATTATATAATCAGGCATGCCTAAAATATAAAAGTCGATAACAAAACTTACATTAATACCCTTTTGATATCAAGTTACTAGAATCACTCATAGGTTGCACAACGAACTTATGGGCTGTTGACCAAATATCGTGTAATAAGAAGTCCGTGTAGTCGGAAGGATGTCGGATTTTTAACTCCGTGTAGTATGGGAACCGTGTACCCAGAGTGCCGTGTAAAACGAGGGTCTACTGTATATATATATACACATATATATACATACATATATATATATACACACATATATACATATATATATATACATACATACAGACGCACATATATACATACATACACATACACATATATACATCACACACACACACCTACATATATATAAAAACACTCACATATACTCACATACATACAACTATATTACATATATATATATATACCTTTGAAAATATATTTTTAATCTTAACTACTCAAATTCTAATAAATACTACATACTTTAAATCTGTCATCGCTGTGTTGAAGTCATGAAAGACTTCTGGTAAAGTAATGGCATTCATAGCAGCCTCTCGATGTTCTTCAGGTAAATCAACCATTCCAGGGCGAAATGCCATCTAAAAAATAACATTTTAGGAACTGATAAAATTAACTTTTCACTGAACCATAGAAATATAACAGCAAAATGCTACTTAATCAAGTATGTTAGTATCACTGACACACCACTCTATATGAAATATTGCAAAATTACAGATTACAATTCACAACTCAATGCACTATCTATTTCACGTCAATTGAACACAATAAATATCATGAACTTTACCTTAATCTTAACGAATGCTTCATTGCAATCAGCAAGTAAATACTTTGCTTTTCGAGAGTATATTCTTACAACTCCCAGCAACAAATGTCCTGTTGTTCTCAAAGCCATTTTAACTTTAGGCTGTAAAATTCCATCAACTGATGATTCAATATTAGTTTCGAATACATGGGCTTTTGTTAGCTTCTTGTCCCAATGAGCAGCTAACCAAATCCGGGCCAAAGGCCCTTTCTTTGATAGTACAAAATGCGCGTAAAACATTTTGACCTAACTGTAAAACATAATTTAAAATTAATTTTAGGTCATGATATTAATAGAATAATCAACTATTTGTTTGGTATGCTTGAATATAATTCATTTTCACGCTGACAACAAAAATGCACTGACAGCAACTGTTGGCGCCTATTTAGGTAGGACCAAAATATTGAGGTAAAAATCATCATTCACAATGCAAATCGGAACTTACGTTTGTAAATCACTTTTTCTAAGTATAATTGAATAGTTGTGCACTCATATATGCGTTATTTTCCATCACAATTAGTAGGACAATATATGACAAACAATAGCATTACAAAACACGAATAAACACTCATATTATACCAACTGGCATACTACAACAAAATGGCGATTGATGGCGTATATCATATTTTCGACAAACCACAGAGGGCACTACGCGTTCTATCTTTATTTATTAGGGAACGACACACTGCAACCAATTCAAATTGCGCAATGCACTCGTTTTTTTCTAAATGTTTTATTAATTACAGGACACATGCATGCAATAACATAAAGTAAAACGTCAAAAAATTTCAAGCCGTAAACGTTCTTTTGTTTTTATGCATCCACCATTTTTTTTTTCATAAAAGATAACATTTTTGGCAAGTTTTGATAATAGTTTTTATTTAATAGTTTTTCTTTATTAATTGACAGTTTCATTAATTAAATTAACACTTATTCAGTAACAGAAGAGATTTTGAATAAAATATAATAATAATCATTTAGATAAACGCAACCTGTTGAGATACTCTCACATTTAGAATGTTTTGGTTTCAATCAGTTCTACTTTAATAACATACAATACGTGACAGTAAATATCCATCTACTCTGGTCCAATTTTAATTTACAGTTATTTTGTAATGACTATTAAACTGGATTCGTGATTTATTTTATGCGTACATTTAATTTAGTTTTTATTTTATTTTGCTGATGAACCATGGAACAAGCAGGTATATATTTTTATAGTATAATAATTGTCCTTTATCTTGAGAGTATTTTTATTTTAGGTTTTACGCGAACACAAGGTGATGGAATGGAATTCAAGTTTTCTCCGGAAAAAATTGAATATAAAAATGACCATAACTCTCCTGAAGATAAAAAAATTCATTTAGTTCCTGGTTCATTAATTAGGTTAAATCGTTCTGTATATAATAACTATAAAAAAAAGGAGCCTAAATTGGTACTTTATGAACCATATAAAGCTGCAGTGAAACCAATAGTTCCCAAAAATCATAAAAACATTATAAGTCTAGAGAAAAAGAAAAGAAAAAATCTTGACTGTAACGAGCTCGTTTCACAAATACTGTTAATGAGTAATAATGAAATAAATTTACAAAAAGGCATTCCTATGACTTGTGTTAAACCAATAGCTAAAACGAAAGATAAACCATTGGAAACATTAAAATCTGATAATGACAAACAAAATTTACTATCTGAAGTATGTTTTTTGAACAACACAAAAAAAAATATTTATGACACCAAGTTTTTTTTGTTTACAGATAGATTACCTACGAGATGAAAATTTAACATTAAAAAGCCAATTGGCTTTTCAAGCACAAGTCAATGCAGAGCTAAAAACCATGTTAGTAGCAGCTGTTGGTGAAGATGTTGAGACGAGAGTTCATTTATTAACAGAAGACAAATTACATTTAGCCGAAGCGTTATTGAAAAGTGTTGAGAACTTATCCACTCATCAGGTGCGTATCAATTGCAAAATTTTTTTTTATATCGTAATAGTGATTATAACATATGAATTTCATTAGGAACAAATTGAATGGCTTGCAGGACAGTGTGAAGTGTGGCGAAGTAAATTTCTAGCATGCAGGTTTTTAAAACATATAGTATTAATTTTGTATTTGCAAATGATATATTTATTCTGTGTTTTTGCTTTAAAGTCTGATGGTTCAAGAACTTGCCAATTCTAAACAGACTCTCACACAAAGAGTGAACGAACTAACGGAATCATTGAAGTGTTTGTTATTGGAAACGCATTATGTTAGGGATAAACAATGCGTCACCTTACAAACCTTGAATAAGATTATAAATGCAGAAACAATTTCGCCAGTTTTGAATTTTTTAGATTCTAATGGCAAGTGCCAAGATTTTTCACAAATTGCATTTGAAAAATGTAAAGGAATTATTGAACTGCATGAATCATCGAATTATACACCAATATTTTGTAATACACCAGCAGAGGCTTATGCTGAAAAGGTATATTAATGTTATCATCAATATTTAATTGTGTTATCAATGTTTTCATAATATAAAATTGCAGCTACTAACCAATACACTGCAAGTTAAAGGAAGTGAAGCTATTTGTAATGCTGTTGTATCGACAGCAAACTTGATATCAAAATGATAAGACTAACTATAAACACATAATAAATAACGCATAGAAATTTTGTAAATATTATTGAAGAAATGTGAACTGAATAAATGTTACAAATGATATATGACAATACCTGAAAGCATTAGAAAATTATTGAATGAAAATATATAAATTAATAATCTTGATTTTCAATTTGTTTCTAACAATTTAATAAGGTACCAACTATTTTCTTGATAGAAAAGAGTACACTTTGCAAGTGTTTTACAGGTGCTAAAAAACTTTCTCTCAAAAACTTATTCTTTTTTAAAGTGGATTTTTTTTTTTGCGAAAGAAGATGTTTGTTGTATAATGTAACTTTTATTTTGCATATCAAATCTGACTGTTTAGATGGCAGATGATGTTTTTACAGAAAGCTGTGACTTCTCACTGTATAATAATCATTCCGCAGTGAAATAAAATATTCAGAAATATAAAGGAGTATTAAAATAATAAAGATGAAGAGAATAGAATTTGAAAAGATTTTAATAATTAAGTTCTTAATTAACTTTCTGTAGTTTAAGTTATAGTAATCGAAAATGAAAATGTTTGCATATCTTTACGTTTCATTGAGTGTGTGTAGTATGTTCGATGATTTTTTGTGAATGATTTCAAGAGCACAGATCAACCGATTTGAATGATTAAAAAAAACTTTCGATTCCAATTAATGGAAGATTTGCTGATTAGTGATACGGAGCAAAGAGTGCAGAAAATACAAATCGAGTTTTTGAGAGAACGGGGCATCCGATTTGAATGATTCAAAAGACATTCGATTCCTATTAATGGGAAGATGTGGTGATTAGTTTTTGGCAAAGGCAGGTCCAATTTACAGGGCAAAAAATGGCAATTCCATTTTAGAGAGAATGGAGCATCCAATTAAAGTGATTCAAAAAGCGTTTTACTTATTGACTATATTTTTGGAAAGGCAGGTCCAACGGTTTTGGACGTAGAGATAAAAGACTCTAAAAATGACCTTAAAAACTGTCTGTTATATATTTATAGGAAAGTAGAATTTTTTTTTTTCATTTCTTAGGGTTCCGTACCAAGAATTATAATACGTTTATCGGCTGATTTATAAGCACCTATATTTGTCCTATAAAATACGAATAATCATAATAATCTATTTGAAATACGAATATTATTAAATATTGATAATAATTTGTTTGAAAATATTTAAATTAACCGTTGATAAATGTTTGTTTGGTGCGGAAATTTCCTGAAGGCACCACTAGTTAGTTATTTCAATTGTTTTAGAATATTATTAATATATAAGAAGTCGTTCCTTTGTCTCGAGCGGTAGTCAGATATTGAATTTCGATACTCCTTTCCCACGGACCCATTAATCTTCAAAAACAACCTGGCTAATGAATGAATCATGAATGCATGGTCGATTGTGTGTTAGTAATTAGTAAACAAATTGATAATATTTATTGAACGCAAGACGGACAGGACAAGTGTATCGTTTGGCAGGAAAAGAAGAAACAAAACAAACATGAATTGTTTAAAATGCTTAGAGTGAGCGAGCGAGCGACTTTCATTGTTTAATCCAATCGCTGTTATATGTTATATGTTTTGTACGGAGGTAGTGGATTTATGGAGGTATGGAGGTATGGAGGTATGGAGGTATAGAGGTATAGAGAGGTATGAAGGTATTGTTCGTGTTCGTGTTGGTGTTCGTATCTTGGTATTCGTACTTCGCATCATATGATGATGATGGCCGCTGCAAATGTGTGTTAGTTGCCGTCGCCGCTACGGGTCGTTTGGTGGTGTTGGTGAGCGTAGTACAGCTTGTCTCTTGCTTGTGTTCCCCAGCGTGTCCGTGTCCATGTATTCATTCCGTCTATTCTGTGGAGTGTATTCAATTGACTGTCAAATGCAGTCCGACTAAAAAGTGCTAGATGATAGCACCGATTCAAGTGCAACAATATTTTTTTAAAATTAAACATAAGTGCCAGTAAAGGTAGTCAAGCAGCCAGTCATCGGCTTGCACTTCTTTACTTTGATTATGTCGAGTGATTTGATATGGTTATCATCAAATCATTAGGTATGTTGACATTTCGGAAGCGCGTGTACTCTAAATGAATGGAACTCATGAATGGAACACGAGGGTTCTGTGGAAAAAGACTAATGCTATATAAAAACTATTATGTGATAGGGAATATAGTGTTTCTAATCCAGTTTGGGATGGCTACCGGCGGCCCGGAGCCTGGGCCGTCGGAGAGCTCGCGGAGTTGTGACTTAAGCCTTCATGGCTTTTCGGAACAACCGTGGTCTGTGTTTGCGGCAGCCCTGGGCCGAGATCACCCGATAAGTAAGAACCTATTTACCTATTACTAAATACGCCATAAGACCACGCTTATTTTGGGGATTCGCTCATTCCAAAAAATCATGATGAGCGAAACACCGCCGTGTTCTTTGTTACATAGAAATTGAATTGCTACCTAATTATCAGATGTGTAGCTTTATAAAGTCGATTTATTCAAGTGTATAGTTATATAGAAAATCTTTTTAACTTCAGATCAATCTAATTATTAAAAGATTGTTTTATAATCATATGTTATTTTTCTAACTCCTCTATAATTTTTTAGGTGATGATAAATCCGAATGCCTCAACAAGTCTTACGTGCATAGATTTGATTGCGATTATATGGGTCTCTTTGGGTTCTTTCCTAACCGAGAAGATTTTTTAACTGTTGTCTGTGATGAATGTAAACATTATTTAATACCACATAGAGTCAAGCAACATTTGTTGATTTATCATAAGAAGGATTCAACAGCTACTAAACCTATTCAAAATGATCTGTTCATTAAGCACAAAGAACATGAGCATAATGCATCCAAAAGGTTCAGAAATTCAATCCTGATATTCACTGTGGCGTGGTATCGGAGGAGGATTCAAAGCCTTGCATGCATTCTTTGACTTGCAAGAGTCATTCATCATTTATGAGGCGCAGTGTTGCGGGCAGAAGCAAACCTTTCAGCAAGCTCTTACAGAACTTTCACAACATCATCATATATCTACAAAGGAAACAAAGGCAATGTAAGTTGGATTTTGCTTCATTTATCTTTTATTCACACCACTCAGAAATATTTCGATGGTTCTATTCCATCATTGATCACCTATAATCTATTTTCCACTCACATTTTATCCATATGGTCATTCCATCTTAATTATTATTAATGTAATAGCAAAGGATGTTTAAAATTTAATATCACTGTTTCATAATGCAAATCAAAAAATAAAATCAATCCAATTAATTTTATAACAGTGCTGACAGATACAAGATTATATGGTGCTCTTTATACTTACATCAAATCTAATAATATAAAACTATAAATGAAATACAAAAAACAATGATAGACTTTAAGAGATAGTGTAGATATCATGTAATTAAGTATTTGGCTAATGTACAAAGTTTATAAAGCCAATAAATCATAAAAAAAAAACTCTGCATACAATATAACTGTATAAATGCTTTATGTTAAACAACTCTTCCATTATTATCTGTTTACTAATTTTAAGTTTTCATATTACTTCAAACAATTCACCTAGGTCTCCTAATTTTTATATATGATGCTTAATGCTGTTTACATAACTAATATTTATTATTAGGCTGTTTCAAACTCTGCAAATAATGGGGGCAAGCATTCGGATGTTGTTAGTAAGAGCAATCACAATTCACTTTTGAAATCAAGTATCAAGCAGCATGAACCTCAGCCTGAGAACATATCTAATAAAAACCATGTAAGTGTGGCTAAATCCATCAGCAGCAATCATTCAGTAGCAATGCAAATACATCAGGGCAAAAGAACTTGACATCACAGTCAGCAAGAAATATTCAAGAATCTGTGAAGGTAAAGATTTTGATTGCTGGTGTGTGGAAGATGTTTTAATATATAAATTTGATTTTTAGACGATTATTATAACTGGTAATGGCAAGAGTTCTGATACACAATATAGAGGAAATCATAGTACTGCTAGCTCAAAGTCAACTTGTCATCAAAACTGTCTGGATCAGTATCTGACAGTCATTCCAGGAACGGCTCGGCATATCTTCAGCTACTACAACAGTGGGCAGTTCTAATGGTGCTTTAAATATAAGTAGTTCTCACAAGGTAACATCACAATCCAGCAAAAGTCAAGAATCTACAAAATCCATGACAACTGTGAAGCTTGCCAAATCTAATTTTTCGTTACCTTTGACATTTCCTTGTCTTGTATTACTGATCTTTCTTTACTTAAACCAAATGCATCATTACTTAAATCTGCTGTTGCATCAGTAGCAACGGTAGCAACACCGGTAGCGGCCCTGTAAGTGCTTCAATTCCAAAAAAGCAGCCACAGGTTGTGAGCACAGCTCCAGTTACAGTCACAAATACGGCAAAAACCAGTGTCACTTCTTCGACATGCAATGCAATGACAAATACTGCCATTAATACCATGCATTTGAGAAATAAACCACGTGTATCTAAACGTAATGTCTGTAGACTATGAACAAAAATACCTAAGCCCTCAGCTGTTTGCACAATTTAATAGTAGAAATTGTGAAAAACCAGTTAATATTCACACCAAAGGTTAGCTCATATAAGGAGGCCTTTGATCCTGTTATAAGTTATTTCAATAATACCCTAATCAGCCTCATTCTAGACCACCGCTTGTTAGTAATTATTAATTTAACAAATAGTATGAATGGCCCACATTCTGTGAATGGATACAATCACAATCCTCTCATGATGCAAATGCCTTCCACGCCTGTTTCTTCTTTGAAGCCTATGATAGGAGGAAAGCCTACTACGTATAGGCCCCTTTTGCCAAAATGCCCTCCCACAAGGGCTCCACACGCCATACAGCTTTCAATATCAAAATGGTTAACGAATGGGGTCTCCTCACCGCCACCCTCATTAGCAGCAACTACCTCTTAAAGAGACTGAATCCTATAATGTAATGAACAATACTGATGAAGCAAAACAAAGTAGAACAAATTTGAGCTCGGCTTTTATTGTCGACGATGATGATGAATTGCCAAATGGTTAAAACTGATCTGACAACATGATGGGAATTGGAATTTGATGAAACCCTAATACTTATGCACTTCATCTAGTTTATCATCAGCTCTAGTTATCATCAGCTTGAGGAACAGTTACTTTAAATTATTTAAGTGTAAATGTGCAAGTTGGGAGCTGGCGCTCGTTCTAAATTTTGTGATACTTGCGATGTGAAGATGTCCATTCTCCGTAAGATGATGAGATAAAGATTTGCAAACGTTCTCATTAAATATGTACATTTAATACTCACTATGTAGTCAGTTGTGTACGAATAATAAAAATTCTATTTTAGGACCTTACGATGTAAAAAATTGATTTTTATAAATATTTCATATTCATATCCATCTTTTATTTTGTGTAGAGTGACATATATCTAAGGTTTACGAAATTAACCTTTTGTAACTGGTGATGAAAGTCTCGTTTCGAAATGTGTATAACCTTCATGTTAAGAGTGTGCAAATGCATATGTAAATACTGAATGCTTGTGGGGGCGAGAGTGAACAAGAATGGTAGTTTGATTTTCAATTGTGAAATTATGGAATTGTATAAAAAGTAATTAATGTTTTAGTTAATTGATTATTGTCTAAAACTATATATTATGGATCAATAATATCAATATAAAATTTGTAAATTGTAAATATGTCTAATGTTTGGCCTATCTATTGTATAATTTATACTAAACATTAGATTTGCATCATTGTTTTCTAACTTAAATTGATTATAGTTATTTACATTTATAAAACTCTTAATTGTGTGATGAGAATTCCGAAAAAAAAATCTTTTTTTCTAAAAGACACTTAATATTAAATGGAGTAAATCACAAATAGACAATATATTATTGTATCTCTGTTTAAAATTATTTTAACCCTACGAATATAAAAGTGAGAACATAATTTATTTTCACGTAATCAAGCCTTGAAGAAGAATCCACAAATTTTGAAATATTTAATTTTTTATTTATAAGAAAATGTGTATATTTTAAGAAAATTAGTTCAATGTTTTAATTTATTTTGTAAGTAAAATAGTTTTATTATTTATATAGCATAAACTGCTTCCATTAGTGGATATTGTAAGGAAATCTTAACTGATAGTGGATATTGTGAAAAATATTACAAACCCACTATGTGGGATTTTAAAATTCAATTATGAAAGATGAAGTATTGATGATCATTGTTAATATTATTTTAAGCAAGATATGTGCACTGCAAAATCATTTTTATTTTAACATGTAAATTTTAATATAATTTGTTATAAATAAATTAAGAATTCTTATGTACGATAATTAGGAAATTGAAAATTATGTTAATACAGTATTGATTTATGACTCACTGAAAATTTGTTTATTTCAAAATTTGTTTCTGAAAACTGCCAGTTTAATGCAAGCAGTGTTAGAGTTATGATTATGAAAATAAAACAATTTTAATAATTGAATATTCTAATATTTTGTATTATTTTATTATATTGAAATTGATAAAAGGTGTATTTAAAAATTGCATCTTTGAATATGCTTATGGTTCTAAATTATAATCGTGATTGTATCAAAATAATGCTCTTTATAACTAGTAGTTAATTTGAACTTCTCGACATGTGTAAATAACCAACATATGCATATGAAATCAATATATTATATGAGTGTTACCAGTTTTAAGTATACCGAGTTGC
>NW_020538040.1:184169369-184201671 GCF_003426905.1 Ctenocephalides felis
AGGAAAGAGGCAATCGCCCAACCAGCAGTTGCTCCCGTGCAAAAACAATCCGAGCCGAACAGTAACGCACCAAAGCACAAAAAGACAACGCAAGCTACGACTACGCCTATTACGATAACTCAGAGCATCCCGCCGATCAGAGCGATTACGAAAATATCGAAGAATTCCGAAAAACAAACAAAAAACAGTAGATGTACCATACGCTATACCAATTTGTTAATGTTATATAAGCCAGTATTTTAATTAAATCGACCATTTAGATACAAATTCTACCAGTATTACATAATCACAATCAAATACTCGTACATCAAAATGAATCATTATGACAATACCAATATAAATATGTATAAACTTAAGACAATTAGACTTTAGGCTTTAATCTTGTATAATTATTGTAATGTTATTATTAAAATAATAAATGTTTTCTAGAAAATAATACAAGGACTATGTTATTTTTATTACAGGCTTCGTCTTTCCTTGTATATCAACCGACATCTTTTATTGTGTAGTTATCAAAGAAAACCAGTAAAACAAATACAATTAGCTCAATTACACTTCAGATACTAATATATCTTAACATTAATCTCATAATCAGTTTATTTTATATTAACAAAATATAAATATAAATGCAATACAAATTATTTAAAAATTAACAGATAAACAATCCTTCTAAACATGAAATGAAAGTATATATGAAGGCAATTTTTCATATTCAAAATTATTCTAAATTTCTCCCGGGTTGAATATAGTGCTGTAAATAAAATGAATAGCTATAATAATAATCGTCAAATAATTTATTTCATATTTATTTTATAAGACTGTAATATATCTCTACTAAAAAAAATTTTACATTGGTATTTCAAAAACAAAGCTCTGCGACATCAGGGTACAAAGACTTGGGAAATTAACTATTAATAACTCGATATTTCATATATTCCATATAATGTTTCGTACAAAACTCTGTTTATTAATTAATATATTAACTTAAAAACTAAGAATTCAATGTAAACTAAAATGTCAATTAAAATTGACAAACTTGCCTATATTTTAAAGAAAAAAAAGCATTTCTAAACTTCAGTACTTTTTAAAATAAATCTCCCAACCTAAATAGCGCTCAAGCAAAATAACTCGGTCAGGCATTTTACAAACTTCTTGTTTTAGTTCTGACTAGTATTTTTAATAAATATTTGACATGCAAAATAATTTTTACTTGCTATATCAATTAACACCAATTAAGATTTGGTGTAACGTAATGTTAAAATGTGTGCAGTCAATAAAAAAATAACTATGAATTAATTAAAATTTTAAATTGACTTCACTAAAAAGAAAACAAACTTGTTATTATAGCTTGAGCGCTAATATTTGAAAGTCATACAGTAATAACAAACACAAGTAATATGATTTTAATTATTAGAATAAAATCATTTTTCCAAGGGCCTCTTCTGATATTGTTGAAACAACTCATCATATTTACATGCAAAAAAATATGACCATTATGAAAAACTGTATTCTGGTAAGAATATCATAAGAGCTAGTTTGTAATAACCATTATCATGATCAAATATGCATTGACAAGAAATTAATTATAAAAGGAACAAATTTATATTCTAATTTCACACAGCTTACTAGCCATGACTGAGGAATACATCTGAACCAAAAACAAAAATTTATCAGTGATTTACGCTCACAATAATATTGCAGATATAATTTTGATATGTTTAATTTAATCATATAAGTTAAAAAAAATATATCAATGTTATATAGCTTGTAAATAGTGGTTTCCATTTTTACAGCCCCCTAGCTGTGAATATCATAGTGGTACATGTAAGAATACTATAATACAAGTACCAATAAGATATTCACAGTGATAAAAGTTTTCTTAACTTGAATTTATATTTTACTTCAATCATAATAATGGCTTAAATAAAAAATGAAGTAAATAAAAATAATTAATGATATGTGACAAAAACATTTTTGCATTTGAGTGCATAAGATACATAGCGAAATTAATTAGAATTCTGGGCACAGATAATAGAAGATGTATATAACATATACAATATATCAGCAATAACAAATGACAAAGTGTCTACAACGACAGCATTTCAGATGACCAACTATGATTCATCTTGGCTATTGGTAGTATCAATTCTAAATATATCAAATCTTTTTTACCATTTATATGTATAAGCTTACTATTCCCATATCTGTCATGCAATGTTGTCATAAAAATTTACATATGCATACAGAGATGTTTATCACAAATTTGCATACATATGCTAATATACATATAAACATATAATATATATTCATATATACATATTCATATATACCTATCCCAAGTTTTACACTTTTTTTTTATTTTCCTATAACTCATTCAATATGTTCGATATTAAATATATTAATATTTATTTGTTGTTTAATGTATTTGTTATTCATTATATTAAAAACTGACTAAAAGGACCTTTTATAGTGATCTTCGTTTAGCACATTTTTTCCATATAAAAGTGAAATTTTCAAGTTGCACGTTTTTTTCTGGAACATATCTTCCATGTAAAACGAGGGATAGGTGTATATCATATCTACATATATATATATACACAAATACATGTATATACAGATATTCAAAAGACTCAACATCCAGCTGTAACAGAGTGACACTATTGATTGAACTATCATGAAAAAATTAGAAAAACATTATTTCATGCATTTTGAAAGTTATTAAGCTTTTAAGTGAAACCTTTGATCAGCATGCTTTATTTTATTATGCGTTATTTTATTTTAAAGGCCTTTAAAGTCTACCAATGTTGAAATGTTACATTCATAGTTTAACAAATCATCTTAATTCTGTCAAACTTGTGATATTATTTTTGACTGCAATCTAGAAATGTTATTCATGGTTAATAAAAATTAACCACAATAACCAAAAAATGTTTAACTACGGTTTAACCAAAACATCTGTTGATCCTTAAAAAATCATAACTTTCAAACTGCATGAGATCTTTTTCTTCATGATAGTTATAATCAATAGTATCACAATATTTTAACTTGATGTTGAGTTCCTGGACATCTGTACATATGTAAATATACATGCTTGCATACATATTCATTCACACAGCGTAGAATACAAAACAGACTGGTGGATTGCAGGTAAAGTGCACATCATATTTGTTTTAATACCAATTAACTAATTAACCTCTGAATTATTAAAAAAGACTACCTTTTTTATGTATAATAACATACATTTGTATACCTCGTGATGAGAATAAAAAAAAATATATCAAAAGCATCCTTTACCTTCAATCCATATGTACATACATAGTTTTTGTGGAATATACATATGTATATATACATAAATACATACATGATATATACATATATATATACATATAAATTTGCTTAGATAAATAGATGAAGATACATATAAAATAGTGCAAATAAATATTAAAAATTTAACATATTTATTTTAATATGATCAATACTTATAGTTGATGATCATCAAAAAATTCATCATTTGTCAACAACTTATTAGGAAACATCACGTTGTGACAAACAGCCTAAATTATTAATTACGAAGATCAAATTCTTCAATAGATGAAATACATAAATAATTGTTATATAAAATATTTCGAATCTTTAAAATCTCATTCTACCTTATAGAAAACTAACTTGGTTCAGTTTATGTAACTTCAGCAGCAGCAGCTTCATATAACTGATGCATACCTCTATCTTAATAAATAGAATTATACACTTACAAATTATATCTATAATAAAATTTCTTATTAAATTCATTTCACAAATGTACTGCGGCTCTTTTGGTTTCATTCAAATTTTATATTACCTTATGTAATCGGTCAAACTGAAAAGTACGCATTACAACATTTCTTATTTACATTTATAAACTTCTCATAATAAATCAAATTAAAATATCACCAATTTTAACTGTAATCATTTTTAAGATATCTAGATTCAAACGTAATACGTACATTTCTTTTATGATAAAACTGTATGTTCTTTAAGATCATGGAATTAACAAATTATTACCTGTCTGCAAGCTTATAGTGTAGGATTATCAAACTTAACTCCCTTAACAACTCGTATATCACCACAAGGAACTTCTTGAGATATATCCAACACTTGAAACTTTTTCAAAACTAACAGACTGTAAAACTTCTGTGCTGCCTGTGATAGAAAATAATTATAAAATACTAAGTGATTTAAACATAAATATTGATGTATTATAATTATATAATAATATATAAAAATATAATAATAATTACCTGTTTACGGTTATTATTCCTTGCCATGTCTGATATAAATAAGTGATCCTGTTTGTAAAACTTCGTCTTAACTGACATAAACAACTGTGCAGCCCTTTTATTAAGAACTCTTTCTTCGAATTGTTCATCCGTTTCATCCACCATTTGTTCCTCTCCAGTCTACAAAGCAAATACCCATTAGTAAATTCTTTATAACAGCAAAGTAGCATTACAAGTAGAAACAATTACCAGTCCTACAGAAGGTGGGAAATCAAAATCTTCATGCCAAGGTGTTGCCACTCTCTCAGACATTGGCGGTCGGGGTGTCTGATTACCTCCCGCTAATTCATCATAACCCATGTTAGCCATTTGCATGGATTGGTTCTAAATAATTAAAATCATTATTAGGTGCCATTAAATTATTTAGTTCGGTATGTACAGAAGAAAACTAAAAACTTTCATTAGAAAACAACTGTGGGAGAAATTGTGTGGACTAATGAAATTGAGTTACAGCACAAGTAAGTCCAATATTGTTAAGATGCAGGAAATACAATCAAGGATTTTAAGAAAGATTATATTTGCAACTTGGTATGTCACCAATTTTGCAATGTGTAATAAATATGCTATTCACAATTTCAATAAAAAAAAATGTTTGGAATGCTGTAGAATGAATATTACCTCATTAAATCCAAATGAAGGAACTTGCAGAGCATCTGAATGTGCTTCTCCAAAAAATTCTGAATGGTCTCTAGGACCATCTAAAATTGAAGAAACCTGCAAAAAATAATAGAAGATAAATATGCAAGCAATCATGTGATTTATTTTAGTGAAACTAGAAGGTGACAATTACCTGATCACCCGGTATTTGAGGCAACCCAGCAACCATTGTATTAGAAAGGTCTGCATTAATAGAAGTCATACTACTTTGTTCTAATGGAGCCGATGTTAGCCTTGTTGCATCCATATGCGTCGGTGATATACTCGGTTGTAGGTGGCTGGGGGTCATTGGAGTACTCCTCATCACATCAGGTGTCATTGCTGTCGGACTCATTCCAGTTGGCTGAATGCATGGCGTCATAGGAAGACCATGTGTTAAATCACCTGAAACGAATTCTTTATGACTGATTATTCTGTTTCATAAAAATACCTAGGCAGCTAAATACTTAACTTTGAACAAATACATTATATAAAAATACATACAAGAACATATACATACATATACATATATTTCATATAAATTACCTAGCAATTCTGTTCCCGGTGTCATAGGTATCATGCTAGGTGTTGGTGGTTCAATTAATGGCTGTCCTGGTGTAACGGGTTGATTAAGTACATCACCCACATCTGAAAAATGATCATAATCTATTGACATGATCAAATATCAAATTAGTATGCATAAATAAAAAAAAAATGCACATGCACATAACAAAATTTAAAGTAACAAAAAAAAACTCTCTTCTAACTCACCATAGTTTTCTTGAGCATCGTGACCATCGTGAGCATCTTGAGCTTCTTGAGCATCATGTATTCCCGCCGATGTCATTGGAGATAGTACTGGTTCTGACATATCTGGCTCGTGATAAGGAGTTTTACTAGGCTGTAAGAAAAATGTTTGAATATTAGCTATTATAAAACTTCATGAGGAAATAAACAAATGATTAATAACCAACCTCAGCTTCAGTTTCGCCAAGTAGTTTTCTTTTGCGTGTTAAGCGCTTAGCAACAGATGAATCAGCTGCATTAGCAGGGTCTTCTACTGGATTTGGTTGTTCAGGTAACAGATCGGGACCCAGATTAGCAAATTCTTCATTTTCAAATGATCGTGATGTCAAGTGACGTTGATAATTCTAGGAATAAAGTTATATGTAATTATTTTAAAAACACATCTAATTAACGAACTCTTACCTTAAATAATGTTCTAGCTGGAATGTGACGCGATGGCAAAGCAAAAAGTTTTTCTACTCCTCCAGTTTCCTTCCAATGCATTAGCCTAAATAATAATTAATATATAAAAATATTGAATCAATTATTATAATAGCTTAAATTTTCAATTATTACCTTTTCGTTGGAGGAGCAAGATCCAATGTGGTAACAATATCTGTTGTATCTGATAGCTGATTTTTCATTTCTTCACCAGATATATTTTTAACTTCATCGACAATAAGCTTTCGTTTGCGCTTTGCTTTAGTAACACCTATAACAAAATACTTCATGTAATCATATGATAATTTAATAAAAAATTAATAAAGAATGATTGTTGCAATTTACCATCATATTAGTGGCACTTATTTATGAATTACCTTTTAATGCTGAAGCATCGATGGGTGCCAATGCAAAGCTCTCCTCTTCGTTCTGTAACAAAGTAGTCTGATCTGCCTCTGGCGGCAAAATATTTCCATCATCCATATGCTGCAACAATAAAACATACAACATGTTAAATAACATTTATAAAAAAAATCATAAATAATAAAAAAATCTTACCTGCTCATGCATTTCAGAAGATGGAACAGAAGGTGGTGGCATTAATTGAGGAGAGGGTGCCAGTGGTGTAGCTCTTCCTGCTCCTGTAGGTAAAATAGGACTTGCTGGACGAGAATCATCTGAGCTATGTACTGGGGAAGGAGCTCCGCCATCAAAATGATCCATATCATCATCCGAATCGGCCCTTACTGATGATGCAGGAGGTACATCCAGAGATGTTGATAAGGGAACAGGTTCCGGAGCTACATCACTAAACAAGTCGCCTTCGAATAATCCACCAGCATCTATAAATGAGTAAACATATTAAAAAAATTGTATAAAACAGTTAAATATAAAATAAGACAAAGTTGAAGATTTAAGTAAATCTTAAAGCTTACGCCCAAATTCCTCTGTCATGCTATTTCCAAAAGCGTTTTCATGAGTTTGTGTATCTATAGAAGGTTCTTGAATTGAACGAGAAGTACTTGGCAAGGGTTCCTTTGTTCTATCCATATCTCCGCCAATATTGACTCCATCAGTAAATAATAAATTGCTCTGAGAAAACACATTTATACGTAAGACAAAGTTACACAGACAGAGACAATCAAATATAAACATAAAACTCAGTAACAAGTAATAAAATACAACTACACAGTAACAAAAATCAATTCTCTGAGCGAATTCTAAATTGAATGCTAAATAAATTACCTGCTCTAATGATTGATCTGTACTAAGAGCCTCTCTCATGATATCTGGGGATTCAGAATCAAAAACCATATCACCAAAACCATCTTCGGGTGGAACAAGCTGTAAAGATCCATAATCCTCTCGAAGAGTAATATCTTCTGCACGAGTTTGATTTAAACTAAATTGTGCTTCTAGATCAATGTCACTGTAATAAAAAAAAGTCAATCAAATCATGAATATATAATTACATATTTGTTCTCAAAAACATACGCATATATATATTAATTTGGAAATAAGAACAAACAACACTCGTTTTCGCACTAATTTCTTAAATAATAATTTTCACAAACGTTTCGAGACTAGGTTTGTCTCATCATCAATGTGTTATAATTTAAAATTTAAAATATGGAAACCTAAATTAGCATTTCGTGTTATCCATTACAAGTCGCTCGATATACTGTCCTCTGCCACACCAACGGTCGTCAGTGTCCGCATTCTCTAATCACTTGAAAACCACTTGAAATTGAATAGTCAATCATCGGATAGGAAAGGAAGGATTAGGGTCCAGTTGAGAAATAGATGTCGTTAGGAGAAAAAATATTCTATGAATGAGATGGTTTGTTTATAAGATTTGTTTTAGGATTGTTATAATTAAAAATATATGTACATATATATATACACACTCATATATACAAATGTATACCCAAAGTACAAAACATCACATATACAAATACCTATATACCCACAACATACACATACATATATAAATACACACATATATACATACACATATTCACACACATATATATATATATATATATATATATATACATATATATACATATATATATATATATACACACATATATATACATATATATACATACATACAGACGCACATATATACATACACAGACACACCTACATATATATAAAAACACTCACATATACTCACATACATACAACCATATTACATATTATATATATATATATATATATATATATATATATATATATATACCTTTGAAAATATATTTTTAATCTTAACTACTCAAATTCTAATAAATATTACATACTTTAAATCTGTCATCGCTGTGTTGAAGTCATGAAAAACTTCTGGTAAAGTAATGGCATTCATAGCTGCCTCTCGATGTTCTTCAGGTAAATCAACCATTCCAGGGCGAAATGCCATCTAAAAAATAACATTTTAAAGAACTGATAAAATTAACTTTTCACTAAACCATAGAAATATAACAGCAAAATGCTACTTAATCAAGTATGTTAGTATCACTGACACACCACTCTATATGAAATATTGCAAAATTACAGATTACAATTCACAACTCAATGCACTATCTATTTCACGTCAATTGAACACAATAAATATCATGAACTTTACCTTAATCTTAACGAATGCTTCATTGCAATCAGCAAGTAAATACTTTGCTTTTCGAGAGTATATTCTTACAACTCCCAGCAACAAATGTCCTGTTGTTCTCAAAGCCATTTTAACTTTAGGCTGTAAAATTCCATCAACTGATGATTCAATATTAGTTTCGAATACATGGGCTTTTGTTAGCTTCTTGTCCCAATGAGCAGCTAACCAAATCCGGGCCAAAGGCCCTTTCTTTGATAGTACAAAATGCGCGTAAAACATTTTGACCTAACTGTAAAACATAATTTAAAATTAATTTTA
This sequence comes from Ctenocephalides felis, assembly GCF_003426905.1. Lineage (NCBI taxonomy): Eukaryota > Metazoa > Arthropoda > Insecta > Siphonaptera > Pulicidae > Ctenocephalides > Ctenocephalides felis. The sequence continues at coordinate 184,178,469 of NW_020538040.1, forward strand.
GGTCATGATATTAATAGAATAATCAACTATTTGTTTGGTATGCTTGAATATAATTCATTTTCACGCTGACAACAAAAATGCACTGACAGCAACTGTTGGCGCCTATTTAGGTAGGACCAAAATATTGAGGTAAAAATCATCATTCACAATGCAAATCGGAACTTACGTTTGTAAATCACTTTTTCTAAGTATAATTGAATAGTTGTGCACTCATATATGCGTTATTTTCCATCACAATTAGTAGGACAATATATGACAAACAATAGCATTACAAAACACGAATAAACACTCATATTATACCAACTGGCATACTACAACAAAATGGCGATTGATGGCGTATATCATATTTTCGACAAACCACAGAGGCACTACGCGTTCTATCTTTATTTATTAGGGAACGACACACTGCAACCAATTCAAATTGCGCAATGCACTCGTTTTTTTCTAAATGTTTTATTAATTACAGGACACATGCATGCAATAACATAAAGTAAAACGTCAAAAAATTTCAAGCCGTAAACGTTCTTTTGTTTTTATGCATCCACCATTTTTTTTTTCATAAAGATAACATTTTTGGCAAGTTTTGATAATAGTTTTTATTTAATAGTTTTTCTTTATTAATTGACAGTTTCATTAATTAAATTAACACTTATTCAGTAACAGAAGAGATTTTGAATAAAATATAATAATAATCATTTAGATAAACGCAACCTGTTGAGATACTCTCACATTTAGAATGTTTTGGTTTCAATCAGTTCTACTTTAATAACATACAATACGTGACAGTAAATATCCATCTACTCTGGTCCAATTTTAATTTACAGTTATTTTGTAATGACTATTAAACTGGATTCGTGATTTATTTTATGCGTACATTTAATTTAGTTTTTATTTTATTTTGCTGATGAACCATGGAACAAGCAGGTATATATTTTTATAGTATAATAATTGTCCTTTATCTTGAGAGTATTTTTATTTTAGGTTTTACGCGAACACAAGGTGATGGAATGGAATTCAAGTTTTCTCCGGAAAAAATTGAATATAAAAATGACCATAACTCTCCTGAAGATAAAAAAATTCATTTAGTTCCTGGTTCATTAATTAGGTTAAATCGTTCTGTATATAATAACTATAAAAAAAAGGAGCCTAAATTGGTACTTTATGAACCATATAAAGCTGCAGTGAAACCAATAGTTCCCAAAAATCATAAAAACATTATAAGTCTAGAGAAAAAGAAAAGAAAAAATCTTGACTGTAACGAGCTCGTTTCACAAATACTGTTAATGAGTAATAATGAAATAAATTTACAAAAAGGCATTCCTATGACTTGTGTTAAACCAATAGCTAAAACGAAAGATAAACCATTGGAAACATTAAAATCTGATAATGACAAACAAAATTTACTATCTGAAGTATGTTTTTTGAACAACACAAAAAAAAATATTTATGACACCAAGTTTTTTTTGTTTACAGATAGATTACCTACGAGATGAAAATTTAACATTAAAAAGCCAATTGGCTTTTCAAGCACAAGTCAATGCAGAGCTAAAAACCATGTTAGTAGCAGCTGTTGGTGAAGATGTTGAGACGAGAGTTCATTTATTAACAGAAGACAAATTACATTTAGCCGAAGCGTTATTGAAAAGTGTTGAGAACTTATCCACTCATCAGGTGCGTATCAATTGCAAAATTTTTTTTTATATCGTAATAGTGATTATAACATATGAATTTCATTAGGAACAAATTGAATGGCTTGCAGGACAGTGTGAAGTGTGGCGAAGTAAATTTCTAGCATGCAGGTTTTTAAAACATATAGTATTAATTTTGTATTTGCAAATGATATATTTATTCTGTGTTTTTGCTTTAAAGTCTGATGGTTCAAGAACTTGCCAATTCTAAACAGACTCTCACACAAAGAGTGAACGAACTAACGGAATCATTGAAGTGTTTGTTATTGGAAACGCATTATGTTAGGGATAAACAATGCGTCACCTTACAAACCTTGAATAAGATTATAAATGCAGAAACAATTTCGCCAGTTTTGAATTTTTTAGATTCTAATGGCAAGTGCCAAGATTTTTCACAAATTGCATTTGAAAAATGTAAAGGAATTATTGAACTGCATGAATCATCGAATTATACACCAATATTTTGTAATACACCAGCAGAGGCTTATGCTGAAAAGGTATATTAATGTTATATCAATATTTTATTGTGTTATCAATGTTTTCATAATATAAAATTGCAGCTACTAACCAATACACTACAAGTTAAAGGAAGTGAAGCTATTTGTAATGCTGTTGTATCGACAGCAAACTTGATATCAAAATGATAAGACTAACTATAAACACATAATAAATAACGCATAGAAATTTTGTAAATATTATTGAAGAAATGTGAACTGAATAAATGTTACAAATGATATATGACAATACCTGAAAGCATTAGAAAATTATTGAATGAAAATATATAAATTAATAATCTTGATTTTCAATTTGTTTCTAACAATTTAATAAGGTACCAACTATTTTCTTGATAGAAAAGAGTACACTTTGCAAGTGTTTTACAGGTGCTAAAAAACTTTCTCTCAAAAACTTATTCTTTTTCAAAATGGATTTTTTTTTTGCCAAAGAAGATATTTGTTGTATAATGTATCTACATCCAAAAAACTTATTTTGCATATCAAATTTGACTGTTTAGATGGCAGATGATGTGACTTCTCACTGCACCAATAATCATTCCGCAGTGAAATAAAATATTCTGAAAAAATGTTTCAGAAATATAAAGGAGTATAAAATTATAAAGATGAAGAGAACAGAATTTGAAAAGATTTTAATAACTAAGTACTTAATTAACTTTCTGTAGTTTAAGTTATAGTAATCGAAAATGAAAATGTTTGCATATCTTTACGTTTCATTGAGTGTGTGTAGTATGTATGTTCGATTACGATTTTTTGTCAATGATTTCAAGAGCACAGATCAACCGATTTGAATGATTAAAAAAAACTTTCGATTCCAATTAATGGGAAGATTTGCTGATTAGTGATACGGAGCAAAGAGTGCAGAAAATACAAATCGAGTTTTTGAGAGAACGGGGCATCCGATTTGAATGATTCAAAAGACATTCGATTCCTATTAATGGGAAGATGTGGTGATTAGTTTTTGGCAAAGGCAGGTCCAATTTACAGGGCAAAAAATGGCAATTCCATTTTAGAGAGAATGGAGCATCCGATTAAAGTGATTCAAAAAGCGTTTTACTTATTGACTATATTTTTGGAAAGGCAGGTCCAACGGTTTTGGACGTAGAGATAAAAGACTCTAAAAATGACCTTAAAAACTGTCTGATATTTATTTATAGGAAAGTAGAATTTTTTTTTCATTTCTTAGGGTTCCGTACCAAGAATTATAATACCGTTTATCGGCTGATTTATAAGCACCTATATTTGGCCTATAAAATACGAATAATCTATTTGAAATACGAATAAATTGATAATAATTTGTTTGAAAATATTTAAATTAACCGTTGATAAATGTTTGTTTGGTGCGGAAATTTCCTGAAGGCACCACTAGTTAGTTATTTCAATTGTTTTAGAATATTATTAATATATAAGAAGTCGTTCCTTTGTCTCGAGCGGTAGTCAGATATTGAATTTCGATACTCCTTTCCCACGGAGCCATTAATCTTCAAAAACAACCTGGCTAATGAATGAATCATGAATGCATGGTCGATTGTGTGTTAGTAATTAGTAAACAAATTGATAATATTTATTGAACGCAAGACGGACAGGACAAGTGTATCGTTTGGCAGGAAAAGAAGAAACAAAACAAACATGAATTGTTTAAAATGCTTAGAGTGAGCGAGCGAGCGACTTTCATTGTTTAATCCAATCGTTGTTATATGTTATATGTTTTGTACGGAGGTAGTGGATTTATGGAGGTATGGAGGTATGGAGGTATGGAGGTATAGAGGTATAGAGGTATAGAGAGGTATGAAGGTATTGTTCGTGTTCGTGTTGGTGTTCGTATCTTGGTATTCGTACTTCGCATCATATGATGATGATGGCCGCTGCAAATGTGTGTTAGTTGCCGTCGCCGCTACGGGTCGTTTGGTGGTGTTGGTGAGCGTAGTACAGCTTGTCTCTTGCTTGTGTTCCCCAGCGTGTCCGTGTCCATGTATTCATTCCGTCTATTCTGTGGAGTGTATTCAATTGACTGTCAAATGCAGTCCGACTAAAAAGTGCTAGATGATAGCACCGATTCAAGTGCAACAATATTTTTTTAAAATTAAACATAAGTGCCAGTAAAGGTAGTCAAGCAGCCAGTCATCGGCTTGCACTTCTTTACTTTGATTATGTCGAGTGATTTGATATGGTTATCATCAAATCATTAGGTATGTTGACATTTCGGAAGCGCGTGTACTCTAAATGAATGGAACTCATGAATGGAACACGAGGGTTCTGTGGAAAAAGACTAATGCTATATAAAAACTATTATGTGATAGGGAATATAGTGTATTCTAATCCAGTTTGGGATGGCTACCGGCGGCCCGGAGCCTGGGCCGTCGGAGAGCTCGCGGAGTTGTGACTTAAGCCTTCATGGCTTTTCGGAACAACCGTGGTCTGTGTTTGCGGCAGCCCTGGGCCGAGATCACCCGATAAGTAAGAACCTATTTACTATTTACCTATTTACTAAATACGCCATAAGACCACGCTTATTTTTGGGGATTCGCTCATTCCATGATGAGCGAAACACCGCCGTGTTCTTTGTTACATAGAAATTGAATTGCTACCTAATTATCAGATGTGTAGCTTTATAAAGTCGATTTATTCAAGTGTATAGTTATATAGAAAATCTTTTTAACTTCAGATCAATCTAATTATTAGAAAAGATTGTTTTATAATCATATGTTATTTTTCTAACTCCTCTATAATTTTTTAGGTGATGATAAATCCGAATGCCTCAACAAGTCTTACGTGCATAGATTTGATTGCGATTATATGGGTCTCTTTGGGTTCTTTCCTAACCGAGAAGATTTTTTAACTGTTGTCTGTGATGAATGTAATACATTATTAATACCACATAGAGTCAAGCAACATTTGTTGATTTATCATAAGAAGGATTCAACAGCTACTAAACCTATTCAAAATGATCTGTTCATTAAGCACAAAGAACATGAGCATAATGCATCTCCAAAGGTTCAGAAATTCAATCCTGATATTCACTGTGGCGTGGTATCGGAGGAGGATTCAAAGCCTTGCATGCATTCTTTGACTTGCAAGAGTCATTCATCATTTATGAGGCGCAGTGTTGCGGGCAGAAGCAAACCTTTCAGCAAGCTCCTTACAGAACTTTCACAACATCATCATATATCTACAAAGGAAACAAAGGCAAATGTAAGTTGGATTTGCTTCATTTATCTTTTATTCACACCACTCAGAAATATTTCAATGGTTCTCTATTCCATCATTGATCACCTATAATCTATTTTCCACTCACATTTTATCCATATGGTCATTCCAATCTTAATTATTATTAATGTAATAGCAAAGGATGTTTAAAATTTTAATATCACCTGTTTCATAATGCAAATCAAAAATATGAAATCAACTCTGCATACAATATAACTGTATTAAATGCTTTATGTTAAACAACTCTTCCCATTTATTATGTGTTTACTAATTTTTAAGTTTTTAATATTACTTCAAACAATTCACCTAGGTCTCCTAAATTTTTATATATGATGCTTTAATGCTGTTTACATAACTAATATTTATTTATTAGGCTGTTTCAAACTCTGCAAATAATGGGGGCAAGCATTCGGATGTTGTTAGTAAGAGCAATCACAATTCACTTTTGAAATCAAGTATCAAGCAGCATGAACCTCAGCCTGAGAACATATCTAATAAAAACCATGTAAGTGTGGCTAAATCCATCAGCAGCAATCATTCAGTAAGCAATGCAAATACATCAGGGCAAAAGAACTTGACATCACAGTCAGCAAGAAATATTCAAGAATCTGTGAAGGTAAAGATTTTGATTGCTGGTGTGTGGAAGATGTTTTAATATATAAATTTGATTTTTAGACGATTATTATAACTGGTAATGGCAAGAGTTCTGATACACAATATAGAGGAAATCATAGTACTGCTAGCTCAAAGTCAACTTTGTCATCAAAACTGTCTGGATCAGTATCTGACAGTCATTCCAGGAACGGCTCGGCATTATCTTCAGCTACTACAACAGTGGGCAGTTCTAATGGTGCTTTAAATATAAGTAGTTCTCACAAGGTAACATCACAATCCAGCAAAAGTCAAGAATCTACAAAATCCATGACAACTGTGAAGCTTGCCAAATCTAATTTTTCGTTACCTTTGACATTTCCTTTGTCTTGTATTACTGATCTTTCTTTACTTAAACCAAATGCATCATTACTTAAATCTGCTGTTGCATCAGTAGCAACGGTAGCAACACCGGTAGCGGCCCCTGTAAGTGCTTCAATTCCAAAAAAGCAGCCGCAGGTTGTGAGCACAGCTCCAGTTACAGTCACAAATACGGCAAAAACCAGTGTCACTTCTTCGACATGCAATGCAATGACAAATACTGCCATTAATACCATGCATTTGAGAAATAATAACCACGTTTATCTAAACGTAATGTCTGTAGACTATGAACAAAATATACCTAAGCCCTCAGCTGTTTGCACATTTAATAGTAGAAAATTGAAAAACCAGTTAATATTCACACCAAAGGTTAGCTCATATAAGGAGGCCTTTGATCCTGTTATAAGTTATTTCAATAATATCCCTAATCAGCCTCATTCTAGACCACCGCTTGTTAGTAATTATAATTTAACAAATAGTATGAATGGCCCACATTCTGTGAATGGATACAATCACAATCCTCTCATGATGCAAATGCCTTCCACGCCTGTTTCTTCTTTGAAGCCTATGATAGGAGGAAAGCCTACTACGTATAGGCCCCTTTTGCCAAAATGCCCTCCCACAAGGGCTCACACGCCATACAGCTTTCAATATCAAAATGGTTATACGAATGGGGTCTCCTCACCGCCACCCTCATTAGCAGCAACTACCTCTTTAAAGAGACTGAATCCTTATAATGTAATGAACAATACTGATGAAGCAAAACAAAGTAGAACAAATTTGAGCTCGGCTTTTATTGTCGACGATGATGATGAATTGCCAAATGGTAAAACTGATCTGACAACATTGATGGAATTGGAATTTGATGAACCCTAATACTTATGCACTTTCATCTAGTTTATCATCAGCTTGAGGAACAGTTACTTTTAATAATTTAAGTGTAAATGTGCAAGTTGGGAGCCTGGCGCTCGTTCTAAATTTTGTGATACTTGCGATGTGAAGATGTCCATTCTCCGTAAGATGATGAGTATAAAGATTTGCAAACGTTCTCATTAAATATGTACATTTAATACTCACTATGTAGTCAGTTGTGTACGAATAATAAAAATTCTATTTTAGGACCTTACGATGTAAAAAATTGATTTTTATAAATATTTCATATTCATATCCATCTTTTTATTTTGTGTAGAGTGACATATATCTAAGGTTTACGAAATTAACCTTTTGTAACTGGTGATGAAAGTCTCGTTTCTGAAATGTTGTATACCTTCATGTTAAGAGTGTGCAAATGCATATGTAAATACTGAATGCTTGTTGGGGGCGAGAGTGAACAAGAATGGTAGTTTGATTTTCAATTGTGAAATTATGGAATTGTATAAAAAGTAATTAATGTTTTAGTTAATTGATTATGTCTAAAACTTATATATTATGGATCAATAATATCAATATAAAATTTGTAAATTGTAAATATTGTCTAATGTTTGGCCTATCTATTGTATAATTTATACTAAACATTAGATTTGCATCATTGTTTCTAACTTAAATTGATTATAGTTATTATTTACATTTATAAAACTCTTAATTGTGTGATGAGAATTCCGAAAAAAAATATTCTTTTTTTCTAAAAGACACTTAATATTAAATGGAGTAAATCACAAATAGACAATATATTATTGTATCTCTGTTTAAAATTATTTTAACCCTACGAATATAAAAGTGAGAACATAATTTATTTTCACGTTAATCAAGCCTTGAAGATATCCACAAATTTTGATAATATTTAATTTTTTATTTATAAGAAAATGTGTATATTTTAAGAAAATTAGTTCAATTGTTTTAATTTATTTTGTAAGTAAAAATAGTTTTATTATTTATATAGCATAAACTTACTTCCATTAGTGGATATTGTAAGAAATCTTAACTGATAGTGGATATTGTGAAAAATATTACAAACCCACTATGTGGGATTTTAAAATTCAATTATGAAAGATGAAGTATTTGATGATCATTGTTAATATTTATTTTAAGAAAGATATGTGCACTGCAAAATCATTTTTATTTTAACATGTAAATTTATATATAATTTGTTATAAATAAATTAAGAATTCTTTATGTACGATAATTAGGAAATTGAAAATTATGTTAATACAGTATTGATTTATGACTCACTGAAAATTTGTTTATTTCAAAATTTGTTTCTGAAAACTGCCAGTTTAATGCAAGCAGTGTTAGAGTTATGATTATGAAAATAAAACAAATTTTAATAATTGAATATTCTAATATTTTTGTATTATTTTATTATAATTGAAATTGATAAAAGGTGTATTTAAAAATTGCATCTTTGATATATGCTTATGGTTCTAAATTATAATCGTGATTGTATCAAAATAATGCTCTTTATTAACTAAGTAGTTAATTTGAACTTCTCGACATGTGTAAATAACCAACATATGCAATATGAAATCAATATATTATATTGAGTGTTACCAGTTTTAAGTATACCGAGTTGCTGCAGGAAATTATAATGTGAAAAACTATTGCAGAATATTTAATTTGGATCAATTTCTTAATCATGTTACTTATTTTGGAGAATTGGTTTCAATATTTCACATTGAAAAAAAAAAAATGCGTCTAATGCAAAGGCCCGCAATATCTTAGTATGTTCATTGAGACCAGGAACTCTTTCGCAATCAATTTTTTCCTAAAAATCGCAAAAAAAAATATTTATTTTGAAGATCAATTACGGCCCGATGGATCTTAAATTTACGAAAATGGTTCATTATTTTTTACAAAAATGTGGATTTTCGTACAATATGATCAAACATTGCACTTTTCTACTAATTGCAGAGAAACGGCTTGGCCGATCGGCAAAACTGACTGACACTAGTCCTTATTGAGTTACATCGAATGGCTTTTAAATTTTAGAAATTGGTTTAGCCGTTTTTAAGAAAACACACAACACAAACATAGTCCAAATTTGGACTCAAACGATTCAGAATGACTTAAAAGACGGAGAAAACAGAACTAGCAAGTCTGATTTTTTGCGAAAGTAAACTTCTCTTTCGGGATGTTAATTAATTAATGAGTTTAAATAATTTTTTTACGCGCTAAATTTTACGTTGCTAACGAAACACGTTCTTCAATTGTTTCTATTCACTTAGTGATTGATTGTTTATTAAACAAAAGCTAGCCGTATTCTTACATCTACTCCTTACAACTACAAATTATTGATTTGACCGAAAGTTTTGATAAATTCATTATTTTAATACGAAATGGAAAATTTTAGACCCGAAGTCGGTAGTTTAGAGCATCTGGCCGAGATTAATAATGCGGTAATCGCCTTGTCTGAGGCTGGTGTAGCAATTCAGCGTGAAACGGTGGAGGCCAGAAAACAGTTGCAAGAGATGCAAGATCGTATGAACGATGATGATACACTCGAACCCTTGCGAAAAATAGAGCGAAGTTCTTCGGCTAGAGGATTTAGATCTTCTAGGAGCAGGACACGACATAGAGTAAACCAAACTAATGAAATTCAATCGCAGAATAAGATGGAAGGGGCCAGGCACCCGTCCAATAACGAAAGAGGTACAGAGCTTGATGGTTCATCATTAAAAATATTTTTTTTATTATAAATTACAATCTGTCGTTATAAACAACATTCTGTAATTTTAACGTTTATTATATAAGGGAAAAAAGTTAAAAGGTCACCCAGTGAATGGTGATCCGTTTCGATGTTGATTATGTATGGAAAAAACCTAAATTAACTGATTTCTTTTTTGCGCACACAATGATCTTAATGAATTAATTAAATAATAAATGAAAATTTTAAAATAATTATTAATTTTTTTTAGTAATTCTCTAAATATTTTCTTATTATTATCATTTGCACCTATTCTATATTGAACATCAGCAAACTTTTGGTTGTACTTGGAAAATGTCTAAACGGAGTGCCACTCCATTGATTGGGCGTTATTTATGAACGGCTTTTAAAATTTTAGAAGTCATTCAATAAGCTAAAATTAAAAATAAAGTAACTCAATAAGAACTAGCGTTAGTCAGTTTTGCGCGACGATCGCCCGAGCCGTTTGTTTGTAATTAGCAGAAAAATGTAAGCTTTCACGTTTTAGACCGCAATTTTAATTCGATTATGCGAATTCAAAAACTGTTCGAAAGGGAAGGCTTGATTGGGAATCGCGTTATGATTAGTATTAAGGCATTGAATTACACTTTACTGCTGCCTTTGCCGTTATCTCTTTATAGAAAAATTAATTACTGCACTTTTAAAAACTTGTATACACTGTAATTATTAGAAGAATGAGAAACGCAATAGACATAAAAATAGAAAAAAATTATTAAATGGTTGAGTAACTTGTGCAAGATAAATTTCTTGATATGTGTTTAATCTCGCAACTTACTAATATGTACTAATATCCGCAGATATATACACCGCGGTGCCTACAGAAAGTAAATAATATTGTAATTATATAAATATTTAAACGTAATTCTTAACAAAAATGATAATAAAAATATTTCAAAAGAATCCATAGCAATTAGAGTGTAGTGGAAATCGGCCTCGCGGTTTCTTAGTAATTAAACTTCTTTGACGATTTTGATGAAACATTGTATAACGATAGATTTTGCAGTCTGAAATAACATACTAAAATATTATAGGCCTACAATAAGCGGTTGAATTATAAAAATTCACCACAGTTTTCGTCGCGATTAACGTTCGTAGCTTACTGATTACAGTTGACGACCACACTTACATCAAATACTTTTTTCGAACACGTTGCGAAATTAAATGTGTTAAACAAATTATTTATATATTTATCATAAGAATGTTTGAAAAACATTAATTGCAAATCGTATTGATTAGTTTTTAGTGAAAGCAAAAATGTTATTTTTGAAATAAACAGTCGAATATTTTAATTAAATAGCTGAATCTCAATTCTTATAGTTGACTGTGTATACATTTTGGGAAGTACGTGCAACTTGCCTTAATGCTACTTACACCTATTTTACAAATTTTTAATTTATAAATTATTTTTTTTGAGTCAATTAAAAAAAATTTTGGCTATGGAGCACTTTTTTCTGGTGTTTTGGATCATTTTAAAATTTTTGCCGAAGAAATTATCTCTAGTAATCCTATTGTGTTTTAGATGGTGTGAATAACGAAAAGAAGATAGTCACTCGAGCCACACGTTCTCGCAGGCAGAGGTCTCGCCGTGCAACAAAGCGCACTGCTCGCGTCCTGGCGCGTCCGACGCGTTCGGCGAGCATCGTGCAGGAATGGGATTTCCATTCCTCGAGCGATGGCCTGGCAACCCGCGACGCACAACGGCGACACTACGCCGAGGTACGAGCGCGAATTGAAGACAATACATTTTACGACTATAGAGAGGATGTGCCTTGCTCGTCAGCTCAGGCGACAGCCGCTGGAAGCGTACCGTGGAGAGATCGAAATTATCCCAGATCCGTTAGCCGAGCACCGAAAAGACGCAGGTGCCGGAGATCTTCCTCTATTTACCATAGTGCTGCTGATTCAGCCGACTCCGCCAGTAATAGAAACGTAAGATCGGTACAATAACTTAAGATACATTATGTTAAATGAAATTTATTCAGCTAACTTTCATCATTTAATAATACAGCTTTCCGTTGAACGTCTGCAGTCGGTATTGAATTCGGTCTTCCGAAATTCCGCTAATACTATAGATGAACAAGAGGTCACTCGCGATGTAGATGAGCAAGTGGAATACATGGACACGATGACGCCCCATTGGATAAAATCGTTTACGGGTTTGAAAATTTCGAGATCTGAGGAATATCAACCCCCTGTTAAGCGATCACAACGACGACAGTGGGAGATACATCCCAGTGTGGTCCCACAAAGCCCAGTAGATCGCAGTTTTAAGCACGGAAGTCCACGAGAATCTCGCAAAAGTCGACCTGTTGCAAAACTTTGCAGGTCCTCGACTATTGTACATAAAAAAGTCCATGGTCCTGAGGATTTGAGTGTGAGATTTAAAGACGCCAGCAAATCGAGTGGTGGTATCGTTGAAGATGGCGGAAGACAGCCGTTGTCCGATGTGGGAGAGTATATACCTGCTGGGGAATACCACGTGCAATCGAGAAATGGCAGTCCACCCGATTCCAAAAGAGGTTCGCCAACTGCCTCGATTTGGTCCCTTGCTGCTCCGTCCAGCGGACTCTATGAGGATGACTTGAGCCTAGGTGTCGTAAGCGATCTAGATGTCAACTTCTTAACCGACGAAGATTTTTAAATAATAATGAACTGCATGATTTATTTTTTTTCAAAATTTTCTGTATACACGCAATTTGAATTAAAATATTTAAATAAAAATTTCAAGTTTTTAATGCGTTACTAATTACAATTAATTTTATCTTAGGGTGCAAAATGTAAAATTCTAAAATAACTATAAAGATATTGATAGATGTAAAAGGTATTTCTGGTCTAGAGACATTAATTTTCAACGATTTTTGGAAGAACGTAGAAAAGATAAACACTATTTTTACTATATTTTTCTCTAATTATAAATAAATGTTTTGAGGATATAAAAAAAGATAAGTATTAAAAATTAATCCTAAAGTTTTAATTCTAAAAGATCAAGTAAGAGGTTTAAAAAAATTGGCTTGACTATACCCAAAATGGTGAACTTTCAAATAATCTTAAGAAAACAAAAAATATATATTATTAATTAGAATAATGTCGCTGAGGCACAAGCTACAGATAAGTCAAAAAGAAAATTTTTACAAAACGCCAGGAACCATTTTTCTTGGGCACCATGTGCAATGGTGAACTCCAGGGAATCTCGGAGCGTCTTCAATGCCTAATAATGCATCAAATTCAAATACAATTTTGATATTTTTCATTTCTTTATAAATAGTAAAAATCGGAGTTATGGGAGGAGAGTAGTTCATGATGAAGAGAAGGCTATGAAAAAGACTCGGTAAAAATTTGAAATAAATCGGTTCAGTAGAAGTTGAGAAATCGTGGGTGTCGTATCGAAGATGACAGTTTCGGGTAAAACGCGTATAGAGTGGAAAATCTTGTACATATATTCTTGAAGAGTTAAACATATCAAAGTAACACACTGACTCCTCTCAAGGATAAAACACGTTTAACATATAAATGTATATATTATATAATTATATCAATACGTGTGCTACAAGTTTCTTAATGTTTCATTAGCAACCTTTAAATTTAATCTCAATAAATAAAAATAAAATTATCATCGAATAGTTTAGAAAAAATTAAAATGATGTATGCGCTTCCGCCTCCAATGCTTCTGATCACGTGGGTAAAACTATTCTGTTGTGGAAGAGACTATTATTCCGTTTCGTGCTTATGATTGTGTATGTATTATTTGACACAGCGCTTTCTAAACGGTAATTGAAAATAAAATGAAAATTAGGAGCAAGTGGCATTTTGCATTAAGGCGTTACATGAACTGCGCGATATATATAAATAATCGACTTAATAAATAAGAAATCAATATGTTAGCAAAGTAGAGAATTATAATGTGAGAAACTATTGCAGAGAATTTTGTACACATTTTGGTTAATTTCGACAAGGGATTTAACTTTAAATATTTAAATTTAAATATTATTGAAACGGAGTATTTTCTAAATGCAAGACCGATTAATCCAAGCTTTAAATAATTTTTACATAACGACCATAACTAACAATTAAAAATTTTATTTTAACAATCATTTATGAAAACGACTCAAGCGATCATTGCCAAAAACTAATCAACACGATTTCCAAATGATATTTTTGAACATAATTTTCAACATAGGTTTAGGATTTTTGCCTAAACGTAAACATTTTTAAAATGTTTTGTTTAAATGTATTTTTTTTTTACATTTCTGCTATTTATTAAACAACGGGCTTATCCGATCGTCGAGTAAAAATAATCTACGAGAGTCTTTATTGCGTTACATCTAATAACTTTTATATTTTTAAAATCAGTTGAAAATTTTTTTACATACATACACACGTACATGTTGTCCAAAAAACACTATCTTAGCAATTTCAATTTTCTGGCGAAAACAAACTTCTCCTTTGGTCAATAATATGAAGTTATATAATAATTATTACAGTTATAATAATTAAGTTATTTATAGATATATTAAATAATAATATATAAATACTAAATAGCAGTCTGCCCAAAGGCAGGCCCATGGCGTGAAGCATTACAAATCCATGATTCCCTTCTTCTGTCTTGTTTATTATTCCCATTATACACTTTTATGCATTTTCTTTTCAAATTTTTGCTTTTATGCTTTTGGTCCTGTGCTTTGACTTTCAGTTTCCTGTATTTTCTTTTCTCATCAATCATCTACATTCTTCTTCTTCCACATCCTTTTAGTCCTATTTTATCTTCGACGACGTTGTGTAGAAAGTACTCTTTTTGCAGAATGAGCCCGATCCAGTTTTTCTTTTTTTTCAGGATTTCTGAACTATCTGACTAGGTTCAGTAAAACGAACAAAGTTTTTTTGCTATTTTCAAAAAAATAATCTGTTTTTTTCACCCCAAGGGCTGGGTAAAAAGGGACTGCGATCGGGCAAACAGATACAATTGTTATTTTTTAACTTTACAGAAATTTACGAAATAATAGCTACGTTATTCAACTAATGCAAAATATAAATTTCATGAGTATTTACAGAGATAACACTGTATACAACCTTGATCTACTATTTAGTCAGAAATAATTATCAGCATAGTTAGAATAGATATTTATTTAAATTTTCTCCTGTAAAATTGCTTTTATTAACTTACTTTGCTATTTTTTTTACAATTTTTTATTGTTTACACCTTTGCCAGGGTAAAGGTTCAGTTGGTACTTTTACTCCACCCTCATGTGAGCTTTCATAGAGATTATATAAAAAAACTGTTGACTACTTTAACTTAAAATAATAATACATCTTATAAAGCAATAAAATAACGTGTACCTAAAAGTTATATTAAGGTCTCGTAAAGTAAACAACAGTGCTCATAACCAAAAAAACTAACTAAAGCAAATACTATTATTATGGATTTTCAAACATTGTCGTTATCTCTAGATAACCGTTGTAAGAATCAAGGTGATGGCTTTTTATTATTCATTCTTTTCCCTCTACTTTCAAATATTGTGGTTAAATAATTCCTAACCTTGCTTGTTTTTGAGATAACGGTGGTTGACTTTCTTATCCGCGGACCTTCAAGCCTCGCTCTACTCTACAATAGAACCATGCCAGTCATATATGTGTGACTTAAATATTGCTTTTTCAAAATTTTAGTAAAAAAAAATTCTTTGATACATCAAATTTTTTGGTACATTTCTATTTCTAACTAAATTATCTAATAAAGTAACAATGTGTATTTTTTTATATTATTGTTGCGATTAATCTGTTACCAAAACTATTTTTAACTTCCGTAGGGCAAGTTATAGTAATCGCAAAAAAATCGAAAATGAAATTTTTTGTATTTCTCGACGTTTCAAAGGTTTCTGAACATTTTGGCATATCTTAGAAAAAATGTATGTATGTGTGTGTGTGTGTGTGCGGATACAAATTTTCGTCGACGATTTCGGGAACACGGATCAACCGATTTGAATAATTCAAAAAACATTCGATTCGTATTGATAAGGAGACGTGCTGATTAGTTTTTGGCAAAGGCAGGTCTAGCCGTTCCAAAGATACGGGGCAAAAGTGCCGAAAACGGTAACTCAGTTTTTAAGAGAACGGAGCGTCCGATTTTAATAATTCAAAATACATTTTACTTGTATTGACAAGATGAAGAAATGATCAAATTTTCATGAGGGCAGGTCTAGCGGTTTCGGAGATCTAACGAAAAAAGTAAAAAAAAATGCCATTTGGCGGTCAAAAATGATCATTAGACATATGCACATCAAATTATCAGATATTTTATAGAGATTTTAACAATAAGTATAAATTTTGTTTGCATTCCTATGGGTTCCGTACCAATGATATTCGTTAGACGGCGACGCGGCGCTTACGCGCTTTGACATTTTGTCTCTATGCAGTTAAAGCAGTACGATTGCTTTGAAAAAAAGTTCAGAATTTCCAAAATATGTCAAAATAAAGAAAACATTTTTTTTTCAAAAAAGTAATTTTTGTCAAATTCCTAGTTTCTCAAAAATCTAATTTTTTCGAATTTTTTTCAAAAATGTTAATCGTTTTTAAAAAAATGATAATATTTGGTACGGGAAGTTCCAGCAATTTGCCTTAAGGCTAGATGCCATGCGCCCCACTAGTTTTATATTATCGTTGCGATTAATCTGTTACCAAAACTATATTTTTTTTTGTTACAAAATGAAATAGTTCTTTTATCCGTACTGTTTAGAAGGCCTGGTGGGCACGCGACTGCGCATTAAAGGGTCAAAAGCATCCTCGTATCGCGCTCCCTTTTCGCGCGATTTGAGTCGTGTCGCGGGAGCGGGGGGTTGTGATAGAGCGACCGATCGATAATACGGGCGCGCGTTGCCGTCGGGGGTACCCGCTCTATACAGTCGCCTGTGCCGTATATATGAACTATGGAATTCCACACAATACTAACGCGTCATTCTTATGCCGATGGGCCGGAATTGTAGCCTCGAAGAAAAAAATTCTTGCCATTGTAAATGGTCAATATTAAAAGTCATATCAAAATTTAAAATGTTTTTTGTAGGAAAATAAATTGTCATATGTATTTATTTACCAATTTTTTTGTCTCTAATTTTAATATATACTCTATAATATAGAGGATCAGTATAACTCTAATTATTTACATACAAACATATATATTGCTATTACTGAATATTGCATTTATAAAATTAGTATGCTGATAAGGAATCAAACGCGACTCTGTTACGGCGCTGGTGTATCAGCGGACAACGTAGCGCACAGGGTTGTACCTACGAGAAAGAACACACGTGCTTCTACGCTTCGAATTCTGTTCCACTGTTCATATCAATGGATTCTATTGACAAGTGACTTAATTGATCGGTGACTTTCGTTAGTTTTAAGTATTTAAATTAAAGTCAAATTATTATTAATATTTTTTTATAATATAATAATATAATATAATATAATGATTTCATTGTTTTTAAAAAAATTGTGTGTGAATTATATAGTTTAAAACATTAAAGTAGTAAATTTATTATAGTATTTTTAATTTTCTTCTTATAAAATACTCAAACTTAAATAGTGAGACACAAATTCCTTAACGTGTCGCAACTTTCTTTACATTGGTAATAACTGTTTACTATATTTTGAGCAAATACTGTATGTATATAATAATTATAATGATAATGAAATATTTTTTATCTAAAATAACAAGTGTGATTGAATATAAGCTTATTGCCGCTTTCCTGTGTCCATTACATAAATCCATCTCTGTAATGTTGTGGAACAGCTGCAAGTCGAATATGGCGGTGTCGTGCCGATTGAAGTACGCATAGTGTTCAACCCCGTGCGATTCGCGTATGGAGCGCGCCGACTCGGCAAACGCGCCAGTCAAGGGTCGGATAGTCGCCCCAGGGGTAGCGTTCTAGCATTCTCACAAACACTATACAACACACAGCCCAGTGAAAAACATGGTCGCGTACTATTACATCGAATGTCGTCCTGTTGTGCGCACAACACACGGCTTCGGCCGTGCATCGGTACCGTCGTAATATTGTCTTATAGTTAACGTAAACAAAAAGTGCTGTTATGTGACGTCGTAGTGTTTTCCGTACACGCCAGTGTGTGATTAAGTGGTGTCAACAACAACCCCAAAAATTACAAAACAAGTGTGAACTCGTGTAATGGATACGATCGACGATATGATAGAACAACAGCAACAGCAACAATCGCTCCTGGAGCCTTTGAACGATGCGGTCGAGTCGCCGGTGTCCAGTACGCAACATAGCAATTCTCATTCGCGCGGCGATATAAGTAACGCCAGTCAACATGTTGGATTGTTAACGCGCGTTGCCGATTCCGGCGAACGAGCGCCCGAGGAGACTTTAACAGTGATAGTACAACCGCAAGACGATTCCAGGGATTCCCAACTTCTCAGTCCCGAGAAGCTTACACCTAACGATGAAACGACCATCATGGACGATACGGCTGATTTTCGTTCACTTCACGAGCCTACGTACCAAACGTTGACTTCGGTAAATGGCCGAATGTCACCGCCTGGTTTTAGTCCTGGTTCGTCTTATGCAACTTTGACTCCTCTGCAGCCTCTGCCTCCGATATCGACAATGTCAGATAAGTTTGCTTATGGCCATGCAACAGGAGTTTTACAAAATAATGGTATGGGTATCGGTTTAGCACTTGGTTCAAGTTCTCCTTATGCATATGACAAGTTACCATCGATGGGCATGTCGCCGCCGCACGATTACTCTCCACCCGCCAATACTCTTGGAGCAATGGTTATGTCGCAGCAACATAGTCCACTATCACCTCATAGTGCTTATAGTCAAAACGGACTTCAATCTCCCCAAAAAGTTTATCGCCATCGGGTTATGATTCTCCTTACGGCCAGAGACCCATGCAACAGAGTCCTGTGTTAAGTCCGCCTTCGTCTGGATCGGTCAGATCACCAGACGGTGGTATGGGAGGAGGTTTTGGTTCAGGTCTGTCATCACTCAATGGATTAAATCAACATACAAACGCGCCGCCTGGATTAGTGCAAATATCACACGTGATTCGTGAACAATCTTCTCCTTCGCCTCCGTTGCTGACATTACAGACGCAAGGTAAAAATATTAATAACGCAACACTTCTGCAAACGACGTCAGTATCTGCGCCTTCAGACGGTGAAGAAATCAACACGAAGGAATTGGCACAGCGCATCAGTGCAGAGCTAAAACGTTATAGTATACCACAAGCAATATTTGCACAGCGGGTTTTGTGTAGATCTCAAGGAACGCTTTCGGATTTACTGCGTAACCCGAAACCTTGGTCGAAGCTGAAATCTGGTCGCGAGACGTTTCGAAGGATGTACAAGTGGTTGCAGGAACCGGAGTTCCAGCGAATGTCTGCGTTGAGGCTGGCGGGTGAGTTATGCAATTTTATGATTTGATTCGTAGATTTACTTCTTCCTTCTAATTGAGTTGGTTTGGCAGCGCGCTCTGTGTGCGATTCTTTGTGCGTAAAGCGCGCTTTTAAGTGACTCGTGCTCAGAGACATCGCGCGGCCTCGCACAAATCGTCTTTGCCATCCGCCCACATCCCACTCATTTGCCGTCCGCCTTTTGGTAACTCTCAGCCAGCAGACCGTGCCGCTCGCTTCGTCTTTCGACGCTTGGCCGTCTTTCGGCGATTGCTCCTTACATGTTATTACTTATCAGATCGGTACGATTGCGTTTCTCGAATTCTAATTTGCCATCATTACATACATTGAGCATCCAGATCCACACTGCTAAACATCTGTTTCGATTCATTTTCGTATCGGTTAATTTAGGCTTATAACGGAATTATGTGTGCATGAATGAACTATACAATTTCTATTATGGGGTTGCAATATGATAATATACAAATACAACAAACAAATTCGTATTAATAATTACATTATTTATTGAAAAGTTTTAATGTTTTATGTTTCGAGAGAAATTTAAAACATATCTAAATTAAAGTTCATTTGCATTAATATATACTCGTATAGTCAAATATGTTCAATAGAAATAATTAATATTAAAAACTAAATCACTTAGTTTAAATTTTTAAAAACATAATGTCGCGTGTAAAATATTGCCCTCAAATTTTGTGAAATAGACATAATTATACGAACAGTTATGCACATGATTAATATTGATATAAATTCTATAATAAACTAATTATAATAAATATATATACAACATTTTTCTTCTAAACTTTTTCTAATTCATTCGAAATTTGAAAAATTGTTAAAAATATATAAATTCACAAAATAGAAATAGTTTTATAGGTACGCATGAATTAGGGCCAAAATTAATTCATGTGTATAATTGGACAACTAATATTTTTTCCAGTTTTTTATTGCACTAGTAAAATAAATATATCACAACTGCTTTTACTAATATAATATTAATCTTATTTAAAATTAATTAAATCCTAGTATTTTTTAAAACATCTTGAATATCGCAATGTACCGTGTACATGCAATTTCATTTCATTTTTGCATTAAAAAAGGAAGCAATATTTAAATAAAATTTGATTATATCTATGTTGAAAATAATATATAATTAATTGTGGTAATATTAATATAAATGTGGTATTATTTTCTAAAATTTCAAATAATTAAATTCCCGAGAAGGCGACATAATTTTGATTCTTATAATAATTATTATATGATCGTAATTAGAATTAAGGAAAATTAAAGAAAAACTGGTATAATAACTTAATATATAAATAATGTACTAACATTTTTATTCAAATGTAACACTTGTTCAAGAACACATGCACATTTATACATACATATGTATATATATAGATAAATACATAAAGATATTAAAGATTTTTAATAGACATTCATCTAGATAATAGAGATTATGTTTCTGAAAAATAATTAATTTTCGTACGTTTCGAGTCCCTTCAGTAGATAAAACACACAAATTATTCGAAAAAGTCAAAAACGACATTCAATGAAAATAAAACTTGATTAACGATCATATTTGTGAAAAAGTATAAAAATATTTATTTAAAAATATTTGAACATTTTAAACAAATGTTGGAAGTGTTGTGTTTTATTTACTGAATAAGAGTCAAATTGGGTTCTGAAACGTATGGAAGTTTATTAAAAATTATTAGAAATATAGTTAAATTTTGTTCAGATGTGTGAATAGATTTTTTTTATTTTTTATCTATATACACATATGTTGTATGTGTTCTCGTACAAAATTTAAATTTTAAAGAAAATGTTAAAATATGAATTAATTGTATAGTTATTATAATATTTTTTCTTCAAATTTCTTCAAATCTGGAATTAATATGGCCAACGTATATAGTTATAATTAATGTGGGTATAGTTATATCAAAATAGAATTAATTTTGCCTTTTTGATTATCATTTTCTTTACAATTATTATTTATAATAATTTTCTTCAAATTACAAATTGAATAACATTAGAATTAGAAATTAATTCTAATTAAAATTCGAATTGAGTAATGTTAACATTACTCTATAACTAAACATAGAAGTCTATTAAATATTTTAAAATCGTAATTTATTTTTCATTGTGTTATATGATTGAAAATCTGTTAAAAATCTTTATTTTAACTTCTCGTATGGCAAGTTATAGTAATCGCAAAAAATCGAAAATAAAAATTGTCACAGATATTTACGTCTTAAGGTCTTCTTAACATTTTGGCATACCTTAGAAAAAATCGATGTTGTGTGTGTGTGTAATAAATATATGTATGTATGTATGTATGTATATATGGATAAAAAAATTGTCGGCGATTTCGTGAACACGGATCAACCGATTTAAATAATTCAAAAAACATTCGATTCGTATTGACGAGGAGACTTGCTGATTAGTTTTGGCAAAGGCAAGTCCAGCAGTTTTGAAGATACGGGACAAAAGTGCCAAAACTGGTAATTCAGTTTTTGAGATAATGGAGCGTCCGATTTGAATGATTCAATAAACATTTTATTTGTATCGATGAAATGAAAAACTGATTGAATTTTTGGAAAGGCAAGTCCAGCGGTTTTGCAGATCCAATGATCAAAAATGATCATTAGACATATGCACATCGAATTATCAGATATTTTATAGAGATTGTAATGATAAGTACAAATTTTGTTTACATTTCTATGGGTTCCAATGTTTCGCTACACTGCTAAGCGGCGCATACAAAAAATTCAAGTTTTTTTAATGGAAGTTCCAGCAATTTACCTTAAAGTACGATGCTATGCACCACTAGTTAACTTCCTGTAGGGTAAGTTATAGTAATCGCAAAAAAATCGAAAATGAAAATTTTTATATATCTTTACGTTTCAAAGGTTTCTGAATATTTTGGCATACCTTAGAAAAATGGATGTACGTATGTGGATGCCAAAAATGGTAACTCAGTTTTTAAGAGAACGGAGCGTCCGATTTTAATAATTCAAAAAACATTTTACTTGTATTGACAAGATAAAGAATTTATCAAATTTCCATGAAGGCAGGTCTAGCGGTTTCGGAGATTTAATGAAAAAAGTAAAAAAAAAATGCCATTTGGCGGTCTAAAATGATCATTAGACATATGCACATCAAATTATCAGATATTTTAT
This sequence comes from Ctenocephalides felis, assembly GCF_003426905.1. NCBI lineage: Eukaryota > Metazoa > Arthropoda > Insecta > Siphonaptera > Pulicidae > Ctenocephalides > Ctenocephalides felis. Next base: position 184,201,093 of record NW_020538040.1, read on the forward strand.
AGAGATTTTAACAATAAGTATAAATTTTGTTTACATTCCTATGGGTTCCGTACCAATGTTCATCCGTTAGACGGCAACGCGGCGTTCACGCGCTTTGACATTTCGTCTCTATGCAGTTAAAGCAGTACGATTGCTTTGAAAAAAGTTCAGAATTTCCAAAAATATGTAAAATTAAAGAAAACAGTTTTTTTTTCAAAAAAAAAAAAAAATTTTTTTTTTTCAAAAAAAGTAATTTTTTTTTCTCAAAAATTAATTTATTTTAAAGTAAAATTTTTTCAAAATGTTAATCGTTTTTAAAATAATAATAATTTTTGTTACGGGAAGTTTCAGCAATTTGCCTTAAGACACGATGCCATGCACCACTAGTTTTTCTTTCTGTTATATGGATGCAAAACCGTTGAAAATCATTTTTGTTTATCTACGTACTTTTACCACATGAAAATTTATCACATACGTATATGTATATATGTACCTACTACCTTCTATAACAATTTATCAAGCTTATAAGTAAACAGAACGTTTTCAATATTGTTCATTTTTCAATGTTATGTTAAAAACTAGTCTTCCGTCAAATGTAAA
>NW_020538040.1:184202671-184225917 GCF_003426905.1 Ctenocephalides felis
GGTTGCACAACGAACTTATGGGCTGTTGACCAATATCGTGTAATAAGAAGTCCGTGTAGTCGGAAGGATGTCGGATTTAACTCCGTGTAGTATGGGAACCGTGTACCCAAGTGCCGTGTAAAACGAGGGTCTACTGTATATATATATACACATATATATACATACATATATATATACACACATATATATACATATATATATATACATACATACAGACGCACATATATACATACATACACATACACATATATACATCACACACACACCACCTACATATATATAAAAACACTCACATATACTCACATACATACAACTATATACATATATATATATATACCTTTGAAAAATATATTTTTAATCTTAACTACTCAAATTCTAATAAATACTACATACTTTAAATCTGTCATCGCTGTGTTGAAGTCATGAAAGACTTCTGGTAAAGTAATGGCATTCATAGCAGCCTCTCGATGTTCTTCAGGTAAATCAACCATTCCAGGGCGAAATGCCATCTAAAAAATAACATTTTAGGAACTGATAAAATTAACTTTTCACTGAACCATAGAAATATAACAGCAAAATGCTACTTAATCAAGTATGTTAGTATCACTGACACACACTCTATATGAAATATTGCAAAATTACAGATTACAATTCACAACTCAATGCACTATCTATTTCACGTCAATTGAACACAATAAATATCATGAACTTTACCTTAATCTTAACGAATGCTTCATTGCAATCAGCAAGTAAATACTTTGCTTTTCGAGAGTATATTCTTACAACTCCCAGCAACAAATGTCCTGTTGTTCTCAAAGCCATTTTAACTTTAGGCTGTAAAATTCCATCAACTGATGATTCAATATTAGTTTCGAATACATGGGCTTTTGTTAGCTTCTTGTCCCAATGAGCAGCTAACCAAATCCGGGCCAAAGGCCCTTTCTTTGATAGTACAAAATGCGCGTAAAACATTTTGACCTAACTGTAAAACATAATTTAAAATTAATTTTAGGTCATGATATTAATAGAATAATCAACTATTTGTTTGGTATGCTTGAATATAATTCATTTTCACGCTGACAACAAAAATGCACTGACAGCAACTGTTGGCGCCTATTTAGGTAGGACCAAAATATTGAGGTAAAAATCATCATTCACAATGCAAATCGGAACTTACGTTTGTAAATCACTTTTTCTAAGTATAATTGAATAGTTGTGCACTCATATATGCGTTATTTTCCATCACAATTAGTAGGACAATATATGACAAACAATAGCATTACAAAACACGAATAAACACTCATATTATACCAACTGGCATACTACAACAAAATGGCGATTGATGGCGTATATCATATTTTCGACAAACCACAGAGGGCACTACGCGTTCTATCTTTATTTATTAGGGAACGACACACTGCAACCAATTCAAATTGCGCAATGCACTCGTTTTTTTCTAAATGTTTTATTAATTACAGGACACATGCATGCAATAACATAAAGTAAAACGTCAAAAAATTCAAGCCGTAAACGTTCTTTTGTTTTTATGCATCCACCATTTTTTTTTTCATAAAAGATAACATTTTTGGCAAGTTTTGATAATAGTTTTTATTTAATAGTTTTTCTTTATTAATTGACAGTTTCATTAATTAAATTAACACTTATTCAGTAACAGAAGAGATTTTGAATAAAATATAATAATAATCATTTAGATAAACGCAACCTGTTGAGATACTCTCACATTTAGAATGTTTTGGTTTCAATCAGTTCTACTTTAATAACATACAATACGTGACAGTAAATATCCATCTACTCTGGTCCAATTTTAATTTACAGTTATTTTGTAATGACTATTAAACTGGATTCGTGATTTATTTTATGCGTACATTTAATTTAGTTTTTATTTTATTTTGCTGATGAACCATGGAACAAGCAGGTATATATTTTTATAGTATAATAATTGTCCTTTATCTTGAGAGTATTTTTATTTTAGGTTTTACGCGAACACAAGGTGATGGAATGGAATTCAAGTTTTCTCCGGAAAAAATTGAATATAAAAATGACCATAACTCTCCTGAAGATAAAAAATTCATTTAGTTCCTGGTTCATTAATTAGGTTAAATCGTTCTGTATATAATAACTATAAAAAAAAGGAGCCTAAATTGGTACTTTATGAACCATATAAAGCTGCAGTGAAACCAATAGTTCCCAAAAATCATAAAAACATTATAAGTCTAGAAAAAAAGAAAAGAAAAAATCTTGACTGTAACGAGCTCGTTTCACAAATACTGTTAATGAGTAATAATGAAATAAATTTACAAAAAGGCATTCCTATGACTTGTGTTAAACCAATAGCTAAAACGAAAGATAAACCATTGGAAACATTAAAATCTGATAATGACAAACAAAATTTACTATCTGAAGTATGTTTTTTGAACAACACAAAAAAAAATATTTATGACACCAAGTTTTTTTTGTTTACAGATAGATTACCTACGAGATGAAAATTTAACATTAAAAAGCCAATTGGCTTTTCAAGCACAAGTCAATGCAGAGCTAAAAACCATGTTAGTAGCAGCTGTTGGTGAAGATGTTGAGACGAGAGTTCATTTATTAACAGAAGACAAATTACATTTAGCCGAAGCGTTATTGAAAAGTGTTGAGAACTTATCCACTCATCAGGTGCGTATCAATTGCAAAATTTTTTTTTATATCGTAATAGTGATTATAACATATGAATTTCATTAGGAACAAATTGAATGGCTTGCAGGACAGTGTGAAGTGTGGCGAAGTAAATTTCTAGCATGCAGGTTTTTAAAACATATAGTATTAATTTTGTATTTGCAAATGATATATTTATTCTGTGTTTTTGCTTTAAAGTCTGATGGTTCAAGAACTTGCCAATTCTAAACAGACTCTCACACAAAGAGTGAACGAACTAACGGAATCATTGAAGTGTTTGTTATTGGAAACGCATTATGTTAGGGATAAACAATGCGTCACCTTACAAACCTTGAATAAGATTATAAATGCAGAAACAATTTCGCCAGTTTTGAATTTTTTAGATTCTAATGGCAAGTGCCAAGATTTTTCACAAATTGCATTTGAAAAATGTAAAGGAATTATTGAACTGCATGAATCATCGAATTATACACCAATATTTTGTAATACACCAGCGGAGGCTTATGCTGAAAAGGTATATTAATGTTATCATCAATATTTAATTGTGTTATCAATGTTTTCATAATATAAAATTGCAGCTACTAACCAATACACTGCAAGTTAAAGGAAGTGAAGCTATTTGTAATGCTGTTGTATCGACAGCAAACTTGATATCAAAATGATAAGACTAACTATAAACACATAATAAATAACACATAGAAATTTTGTAAATATTATTGAAGAAATGTGAACTGAATAAATGTTACAAATGATATATGACAATACCTGAAAGCATTAGAAAATTATTGAATGAAAATATATAAATTAATAATCTTGATTTTCAATTTTTTTTCTTACAATTTAATAAGGTACCAACTATTTTCTTGATAGAAAAGAGTACACTTTGCAAGTGTTTTACAGGTGCTAAAAAACTTTCTCTCAAAAACTTATTCTTTTTCAAAATGGATTTTTTTTTGCCAAAGAAGATGTTTGTTGTATAATGTAACTTTTATTTTGCATATCAAATCTGACTGTTTAGATGGCAGATGATGTTTTTACAGAAAGCTGTGACTTCTCACTGTATAATAATCATTCCGCAGTGAAATAAAATATTCAGAAATATAAAGGAGTATTAAAATAATAAAGATGAAGAGAATAGAATTTGAAAAGATTTTAATAATTAAGTTCTTAATTAACTTTCTGTAGTTTAAGTTATAGTAATCGAAAATGAAAATGTTTGCATATCTTTACGTTTCATTGAGTGTGTGTAGTATGTTCGATGATTTTTTGTGAATGATTTCAAGAGCACAGATCAACCGATTTGAATGATTAAAAAAAACTTTCGATTCCAATTAATGAGAAGATTTGCTGATTAGTGATACGGAGCAAAGAGTGCAGAAAATACAAATCGAGTTTTTGAGAGAACGGGGCATCCGATTTGAATGATTCAAAAGACATTCGATTCCTATTAATGGGAAGATGTGGTGATTAGTTTTTGGCAAAGGCAGGTCCAATTTACAGGGCAAAAAATGGCAATTCCATTTTAGAGAGAATGGAGCATCCAATTAAAGTGATTCAAAAAGCGTTTTACTTATTGACTATATTTTTGGAAAGGCAGGTCCAACGGTTTTGGACGTAGAGATAAAAGACTCTAAAAATGACCTTAAAAACTGTCTGTTATATATTTATAGGAAAGTAGAATTTTTTTTTCATTTCTTAGGGTTCCGTACCAAGAATTATAATACCGTTTATCGGCTGATTTATAAGCACCTATATTTGGCCTATAAAATACGAATATCATAATAATCTATTTGAAATACGAATAATTTGATAATAATTTGTTTGAAAATATTTAAATTAACCGTTGATAAATGTTTGTTTGGTGCGGAAATTTCCTGAAGGCACCACTAGTTAGTTATTTCAATTGTTTTAGAATATTATTAATATATAAGAAGTCGTTCCTTTGTCTCGAGCGGTAGTCAGATATTGAATTTCGATACTCCTTTCCCACGGAGCCATTAATCTTCAAAAACAACCTGGCTAATGAATGAATCATGAATGCATGGTCGATTGTGTGTTAGTAATTAGTAAACAAATTGATAATATTTATTGAACGCAAGACGGACAGGACAAGTGTATCGTTTGGCAGGAAAAGAAGAAACAAAACAAACATGAATTGTTTAAAATGCTTAGAGTGAGCGAGCGAGCGACTTTCATTGTTTAATCCAATCGTTGTTATATGTTATATGTTTTGTACGGAGGTAGTGGATTTATGGAGGTATGGAGGTATGGAGGTATGGAGGTATGGAGGTATAGAGGTATAGAGGTATAGAGAGGTATGAAGGTATTGTTCGTGTTCGTGTTGGTGTTCGTATCTTGGTATTCGTACTTCGCATCATATGATGATGATGGCCGCTGCAAATGTGTGTTAGTTGCCGTCGCCGCTACGGGTCGTTTGGTGGTGTTGGTGAGCGTAGTACAGCTTGTCTCTTGCTTGTGTTCCCCAGCGTGTCCGTGTCCATGTATTCATTCCGTCTATTCTGTGGAGTGTATTCAATTGACTGTCAAATGCAGTCCGACTAAAAAGTGCTAGATGATAGCACCGATTCAAGTGCAACAATATTTTTTTAAAATTAAACATAAGTGCCAGTAAAGGTAGTCAAGCAGCCAGTCATCGGCTTGCACTTCTTTACTTTGATTATGTCGAGTGATTTGATATGGTTATCATCAAATCATTAGGTATGTTGACATTTCGGAAGCGCGTGTACTCTAAATGAATGGAACTCATGAATGGAACACGAGGGTTCTGTGGAAAAAGACTAATGCTATATAAAAACTATTATGTGATAGGGAATATAGTGTATTCTAATCCAGTTTGGGATGGCTACCGGCGGCCCGGAGCCTGGGCCGTCGGAGAGCTCGCGGAGTTGTGACTTAAGCCTTCATGGCTTTTCGGAACAACCGTGGTCTGTGTTTGCGGCAGCCCTGGGCCGAGATCACCCGATAAGTAAGAACCTATTTACCTATTTACTAAATACGCCATAAGACCACGCTTATTTTTGGGGATTCGCTCATTCCATGAAAAAATCATGATGAGCGAAACACCGCCGTGTTCTTTGTTACATAGAAATTGAATTGCTACCTAATTATCAGATGTGTAGCTTTATAAAGTCGATTTATTTAAGTGTATAGTTATATAGAAAATCTTTTTAACTTCAGATCAATCTAATTATTAGAAAAGATTGTTTTATAATCATATGTTATTTTTCTAACTCCTCTATAATTTTTTAGGTGATGATAAATCCGAATGCCTCAACAAGTCTTACGTGCATAGATTTGATTGCGATTATATGGGTCTCTTTGGGTTCTTTCCTAACCGAGAAGATTTTTTAACTGTTGTCTGTGATGAATGTAATACATTATTAATACCACATAGAGTCAAGCAACATTTGTTGATTTATCATAAGAAGGATTCAACAGCTACTAAACCTATTCAAAATGATCTGTTCATTAAGCACAAAGAACATGAGCATAATGCATCTCCAAAGGTTCAGAAATTCAATCCTGATATTCACTGTGGCGTGGTATCGGAGGAGGATTCAAAGCCTTGCATGCATTCTTTGACTTGCAAGAGTCATTCATCATTTATGAGGCGCAGTGTTGCGGGCAGAAGCAAACCTTTCAGCAAGCTTCTTACAGAACTTTCACAACATCATCATATATCTACAAAGGAAACAAAGGCAAATGTAAGTTGGATTTGCTTCATTTATCTTTTATTCACACCACTCAGAAATATTTCGATGGTTCTATTCCATCATTGATCACCTATAATCTATTTTCCACTCACATTTTATCCATATGGTCATTCCAATCTTAATTATTATTAATGTAATAGCAAAGGATGTTTAAAATTTTTAATATCACCTGTTTCATAATGCAAATCAAAAATATCAAATCAATCCAATTAATTTTATAACAGTGCTGACAGATACAAGATTATATGGTGCTCTTTATACTTACATCAAATCTAATAATATAAAACTATAAATGAAATATACATAAAACAATGATAGACTTTAAGAGATAGTGTAGATATCATGTAATTAAGTATTTGGCTAATGTACAAGTTTATAAAGCCAATAAATCATAAAAAAAAAACTCTGCATACAATATAACTGTATTAAATGCTTTATGTTAAACAACTCTTCCCATTTATTATCTGTTTACTAATTTTTAAGTTTTTCATATTACTTCAAACAATTCACCTAGGTCTCCTAAATTTTTATATATGATGCTTTAATGCTGTTTACATAACTAATATTTATTTATTAGGCTGTTTCAAACTCTGCAAATAATGGGGGCAAGCATTCGGATGTTGTTAGTAAGAGCAATCACAATTCACTTTTGAAATCAAGTATCAAGCAGCATGAACCTCAGCCTGAGAACATATCTAATAAAAACCATGTAAGTGTGGCTAAATCCATCAGCAGCAATCATTCAGTAAGCAATGCAAATACATCAGGGCAAAAGAACTTGACATCACAGTCAGCAAGAAATATTCAAGAATCTGTGAAGGTAAAGATTTTGATTGCTGGTGTGTGGAAGATGTTTTAATATATAAATTTGATTTTTAGACGATTATTATAACTGGTAATGGCAAGAGTTCTGATACACAATATAGAGGAAATCATAGTACTGCTAGCTCAAAGTCAACTTTGTCATCAAAACTGTCTGGATCAGTATCTGACAGTCATTCCAGGAACGGCTCGGCATTATCTTCAGCTACTACAACAGTGGGCAGTTCTAATGGTGCTTTAAATATAAGTAGTTCTCACAAGGTAACATCACAATCCAGCAAAAGTCAAGAATCTACAAAATCCATGACAACTGTGAAGCTTGCCAAATCTAATTTTTCGTTACCTTTGACATTTCCTTTGTCTTGTATTACTGATCTTTCTTTACTTAAACCAAATGCATCATTACTTAAATCTGCTGTTGCATCAGTAGCAACGGTAGCAACACCGGTAGCGGCCCCTGTAAGTGCTTCAATTCCAAAAAAGCAGCCACAGGTTGTGAGCACAGCTCCAGTTACAGTCACAAATACGGCAAAAACCAGTGTCACTTCTTCGACATGCAATGCAATGACAAATACTGCCATTAATACCATGCATTTGAGAAATAATAACCACGTTTATCTAAACGTAATGTCTGTAGACTATGAACAAAATATACCTAAGCCCTCAGCTGTTTGCACATTTAATAGTAGAAAATTGAAAAACCAGTTAATATTCACACCAAAGGTTAGCTCATATAAGGAGGCCTTTGATCCTGTTATAAGTTATTTCAATAATATCCCTAATCAGCCTCATTCTAGACCACCGCTTGTTAGTAATTATAATTTAACAAATAGTATGAATGGCCCACATTCTGTGAATGGATACAATCACAATCCTCTCATGATGCAAATGCCTTCCACGCCTGTTTCTTCTTTGAAGCCTATGATAGGAGGAAAGCCTACTACGTATAGGCCCCTTTTGCCAAAATGCCCTCCCACAAGGGCTCACACGCCATACAGCTTTCAATATCAAAATGGTTATACGAATGGGGTCTCCTCACCGCCACCCTCATTAGCAGCAACTACCTCTTTAAAGAGACTGAATCCTTATAATGTAATGAACAATACTGATGAAGCAAAACAAAGTAGAACAAATTTGAGCTCGGCTTTTATTGTCGACGATGATGATGAATTGCCAAATGGTAAAACTGATCTGACAACATTGATGGAATTGGAATTTGATGAACCCTAATACTTATGCACTTTCATCTAGTTTATCATCAGCTTGAGGAACAGTTACTTTTAATAATTTAAGTGTAAATGTGCAAGTTGGGAGCCTGGCGCTCGTTCTAAATTTTGTGATACTTGCGATGTGAAGATGTCCATTCTCCGTAAGATGATGAGTATAAAGATTTGCAAACGTTCTCATTAAATATGTACATTTAATACTCACTATGTAGTCAGTTGTGTACGAATAATAAAAATTCTATTTTAGGACCTTACGATGTAAAAAATTGATTTTTATAAATATTTCATATTCATATCCATCTTTTTATTTTGTGTAGAGTGACATATATCTAAGGTTTACGAAATTAACCTTTTGTAACTGGTGATGAAAGTCTCGTTTCTGAAATGTTGTATACCTTCATGTTAAGAGTGTGCAAATGCATATGTAAATACTGAATGCTTGTTGGGGGCGAGAGTGAACAAGAATGGTAGTTTGATTTTCAATTGTGAAATTATGGAATTGTATAAAAAGTAATTAATGTTTTAGTTAATTGATTATGTCTAAAACTTATATATTATGGATCAATAATATCAATATAAAATTTGTAAATTGTAAATATTGTCTAATGTTTGGCCTATCTATTGTATAATTTATACTAAACATTAGATTTGCATCATTGTTTCTAACTTAAATTGATTATAGTTATTTACATTTATAAAACTCTTAATTGTGTGATGAGAATTCCGAAAAAAAATATTCTTTTTTTCTAAAAGACACTTAATATTAAATGGAGTAAATCACAAATAGACAATATATTATTGTATCTCTGTTTAAAATTATTTTAACCCTACGAATATAAAAGTGAGAACATAATTTATTTTCACGTTAATCAAGCCTTGAAGATATCCACAAATTTTGATAATATTTAATTTTTTATTTATAAGAAAATGTGTATATTTTAAGAAAATTAGTTCAATTGTTTTAATTTATTTTGTAAGTAAAAATAGTTTTATTATTTATATAGCATAAACTTACTTCCATTAGTGGATATTGTAAGAAATCTTAACTGATAGTGGATATTGTGAAAAATATTACAAACCCACTATGTGGGATTTTAAAATTCAATTATGAAAGATGAAGTATTTGATGATCATTGTTAATATTTATTTTAAGAAAGATATGTGCACTGCAAAATCATTTTTATTTTAACATGTAAATTTATATATAATTTGTTATAAATAAATTAAGAATTCTTTATGTACGATAATTAGGAAATTGAAAATTATGTTAATACAGTATTGATTTATGACTCACTGAAAATTTGTTTATTTCAAAATTTGTTTCTGAAAACTGCCAGTTTAATGCAAGCAGTGTTAGAGTTATGATTATGAAAATAAAACAAATTTTAATAATTGAATATTCTAATATTTTTGTATTATTTTATTATAATTGAAATTGATAAAAGGTGTATTTAAAAATTGCATCTTTGATATATGCTTATGGTTCTAAATTATAATCGTGATTGTATCAAAATAATGCTCTTTATTAACTAAGTAGTTAATTTGAACTTCTCGACATGTGTAAATAACCAACATATGCAATATGAAATCAATATATTATATTGAGTGTTACCAGTTTTAAGTATACCGAGTTGCTGCAGGAAATTATAATGTGAAAAACTATTGCAGAATATTTAATTTGGATCAATTTCTTAATCATGTTACTTATTTTGGAGAATTGGTTTCAATATTTAACATTGAAAAAAAAAAAATGCGTCTAATGCAAAGGCCCGCAATATCTTAGTATGTTCATTGAGACCAGGAACTCTTTCGCAATCAATTTTTTCCTAAAAATCGCAAAAAAAAATATTTATTTTGAAGATCAATTACGGCCCGATGGATCTTAAATTTACGAAAATGGTTCATTATTTTTTACAAAAATGTGGATTTTCGTACAATATGATCAAACATTGCACTTTTCTACTAATTGCAGAGAAACGGCTTGGCCGATCGGCAAAACTGACTGACACTAGTCCTTATTGAGTTACATCGAATGGCTTTTAAATTTTAGAAATTGGTTTAGCCGTTTTTAAGAAAACGTTGACGAGATCAAAAATCGACAAACACAGTCCAAATTTGGACTCAAACGATTCAGAATGACTTAAAAGACCGAGAAAACAGAACTAGCAAGTCTGATTTTTTGCGAAAGTAAACTTATCTTTCGGGATGTTAATTAATTAATGAGTTTAAATAATTTTTTTACGCGCTAAATTTTACGTTGCTAACGAAACACGTTCTTCAATTGTTTCTATTCACTTAGTGATTGATTGTTTATTAAACAAAAGCTAGCCGTATTCTTACATCTACTCCTTACAACTACAAATTATTGATTTGACCGAAAGTTTTGATAAATTCATTATTTTAATACGAAATGGAAAATTTTAGACCCGAAGTCGGTAGTTTAGAGCATCTGGCCGAGATTAATAATGCGGTAATCGCCTTGTCTGAGGCTGGTGTAGCAATTCAGCGTGAAACGGTGGAGGCCAGAAAACAGTTGCAAGAGATGCAAGATCGTATGAACGATGATGATACACTCGAACCCTTGCGAAAAATAGAGCGAAGTTCTTCGGCTAGAGGATTTAGATCTTCTAGGAGCAGGACACGACATAGAGTAAACCAAACTAATGAAATTCAATCGCAGAATAAGATGGAAGGGGCCAGGCACCCGTCGAATAACGAAAGAGGTACAGAGCTTGATGGTTCATCATTAAAAATATTTTTTTTATTATAAATTACAATCTGTCGTTATAAACAACATTCTGTAATTTTAACATTTATTATATAAGGGAAAAATTTAAAAGGTCACCCAGTGGTGAATGGTGATCCGTTTCGATGTTGATTATGTATGGAAAAAACCTAAATTAACTGATTTCTTTTTTGCGCACACAATAATCTTAATGAATTAATTAAATAATAAATGAAAATTTTAAAATAATTATTAATTTTTTTTAGTAATTCTCTAAATATTTTCTTATTATTATCATTTGCACCTATTCTATATTGAACATCAGCGAACTTTTGGTTGTACTTGGAAAATGTTTAAATGGAGTGCCACTCCATTGATTGGGCGTTATTTATGAACGGCTTTCAAAATTTTAGAAGTCATTCAATAAGCTAAAATTAAAAATAAAGTAACTCAATAAGGACTAGCGTTAGTCAGTTTTGCGCGACGATCGCCCGAGCTATTTGTTTGTAATTAGCAGAAAAATGTAAGCTTTCACGTTTTAGACCGCAATTTTAATTCGATTATGCGAATTCAAAAACTGTTCGAAAGGGAAGGGTTGATTGGGAATCGCGTTATGATTAGTATTAAGGCATTGAATTACCACTTTACTGCTGCCTTTGCCGTTATCTCTTTATAGAAAAACTAATTACTGCACTTTTAAAAACTTGTATACACTGTAATTATTAAAAGAATGAGAAACGCAATAGACATAAAATAGAAAAAAATTATTAAATGGTTGAGTAACTTGTGCAAGATTATTATATATATAATTACTTGATATGTGTTTAATCTCGCAACTTACTATAATATGCACTAATATCCGGTGTCTACAGAAAGTAAATAATATTGTAATTATATAAATATTGAAACGTAATTTTTAACAAAAATGATAATAAAAATATTTCAAAAGAATCCATAGCAATTAGAGTGTAGTGGAAATCGGCCTCGCGGTTTCTTAGTAATTAAACTTCTTTGACGATTTTGATGAAACATTGTATAACGATAGATTTTGCAGTCTGAAATAACATACTAAAATATTATAGGCCTACAATAAGCGGTTGAATTATAAAAATTCACCACAGTTTTCGTCGCGATTAACGTTCGTAGCTTACTGATTACAGTTGACGACCACACTTACATCAAATACTTTTTTCGAACACGTTGCGAAATTAAATGTGTTAAACAAATTATTTATATATTTATCATAAGAATGTTTGAAAAACATTAATTGCAAATCGTATTGATTAGTTTTTAGTGAAAGCAAAAATGTTATTTTTGAAATAAACAGTCGAATATTTTAATTAAATAGCTGAATCTCAATTCTTATAGTTGACTGTGTATACATTTTGGGAAGTACGTGCAACTTGCCTTAATGCTACTTACACCTATTTTACAAATTTTTAATTTATAAATTATTTTTTTTGAGTCAATTAAAAAAAATTTTGGCTATGGAGCACTTTTTTCTGGTGTTTTGGATCATTTTAAAATTTTTGCCGAAGAAATTATCTCTAGTAATCCTATTGTGTTTTAGATGGTGTGAATAACGAAAAGAAAATAGTCACTCGAGCCACACGTTCCCGCAGACAGAGGTCTCGCCGTGCAACAAAGCGCACTGCTCGCGTCCTGGCGCGTCCGACGCGTTCGGCGAGCATCGTGCAGGAATGGGATTTCCATTCCTCGAGCGATGGCCTGGCAACCCGCGACGCACAACGGCGACACTACGCCGAGGTACGAGCGCGAATTGAAGACAATACATTTTACGACTATAGAGAGGATGTGCCTTGCTCGTCAGCTCAGGCGACAGCCGCTGGAAGCGTACCGTGGAGAGATCGAAATTATCCCAGATCCGTTAGCCGAGCACCGAAAAGACGCAGGTGCCGGAGATCTTCCTCTATTTACCATAGTGCTGCTGATTCAGCCGACTCCGCCAGTAATAGAAACGTAAGATCGGTACAATAACTTAAGATACATTATGTTAAATGAAATTTATTCAGCTAACTTTCATCATTTAATAATACAGCTTTCCGTTGAACGTCTGCAGTCGGTATTGAATTCGGTCTTCCGAAATTCCGCTAATACTATAGATGAACAAGAGGTCACTCGCGATGTAGATGAGCAAGTGGAATACATGGACACGATGACGCCCCATTGGATAAAATCGTTTACGGGTTTGAAAATTTCGAGATCTGAGGAATATCAACCCCCTGTTAAGCGATCACAACGACGACAGTGGGAGATACATCCCAGTGTGGTCCCACAAAGCCCAGTAGATCGCAGTTTTAAGCACGGAAGTCCACGAGAATCTCGCAAGAGTCGACCTGTTGCAAAACTTTGCAGGTCCTCGACTATTGTACATAAAAAAGTCCATGGTCCTGAGGATTTGAGTGTGAGATTTAAAGACGCCAGCAAATCGAGTGGTGGTATCGTTGAAGATGGCGGAAGACAGCCGTTGTCCGATGTGGGAGAGTATATACCTGCTGGGGAATACCACGTGCAATCGAGAAATGGCAGTCCACCCGATTCCAAAAGAGGTTCGCCAACTGCCTCGATTTGGTCCCTTGCTGCTCCGTCCAGCGGACTCTATGAGGATGACTTGAGCCTAGGTGTCGTAAGCGATCTAGATGTCAACTTCTTAACCGACGAAGATTTTTAAATAATAATGAACTGCATGATTTATTTTTTTTTCAAAATTTTCTGTATACACGCAATTTGAATTAAAATATTTAAATAAAAATTTCAAGTTTTTAATGCGTTACTAATTACAATTACAATTAATTTTATCGTGCAAAATGTAAAATTCTAAAATAACTATAAAGATATTGATAGATGTAAAAGGCATTTCTGGTCTAGAGACATTAATTTTCAACGATTTTTGGAAGAACGTAGAAAAGATAAACACTATTTTTACTATATTTTTCTCTAATTATAAATAAATGTTTTGAGGATATAAAAAAAGATAAGTATTAAAAATTAATCCTAAAGTTTTAATTCTAAAAGATCAAGTAAGAGGTTTAAAAAAATTGGCGTGACTATACCCAAAATGGTGAACTTTCAAATAATCTTAAGAAAACAAAAAATATATATTATTAATTAGAATAATGTCGCTGAGGCACAAGCTACAGATAAGTCAAAAAGAAAATTTTTACAAAACGCTAGGAACCATTTTTCTTGGGCACCATGTGCAATGGTGAACTCCAGGGAATCTCGGAGCGTCTTCAATGCCTAATAATGCATCAAATTCAAATACAATTTTGATATTTTTCATTTCTTTATAAATAGTAAAAATCGGAGTTATGGGAGGAGAGTAGTTCATAATGAAGAGAAGGCTATGAAAAAGACTCGGTAAAAATTTGAAATAAATCGGTTCAGTAGAAGTTGAGAAATCGTGGGTGTCGTATCGAAGATGACAGTTTCGGGTAAAACGCGTATAGAGTGGAAAATCTTGTACATATATTCTTGAAGAGTTAAACATATCAAAGTAACACACCGACTCCTCTCAAGGATAAAACACGTTTAACATATAAATGTTATATATATATATATATATATATATATATATAATTATATCAATACGTGTGCTACAAGTTTCTTAATGTTTCATTAGCAACCTTTAAATTTAATCTCAATAAATAAAAATAAAATTATCATCGAATAGTTTAAAAAAAATTAAAATGATGTATGCACTTCCGCCTCCAATGCTTCTGATCACGTGGGTAAAACTATTCTGTTGTGGAAGAGACTATTATTCCGTTTCGTGCTTATGATTGTGTATGTATTATTTGACACAGCGCTTTCTAAACGGTAATTGAAAATAAAATGAAAATTAGGAGCAAGTGGCATTTTGCATTAAGGCGTTACATGAACTGCGCGATATATATAAATAATCGACTTAATAAAATGTTAGCGAAGTAGAGAATTATAATGTGAGAAACTATTGCAGAGAATTTTGTACACATTTTGTTTAATTTCGACAAGTGATTTAACTTTAAATATTTAAATTTAAATATTATTGAAACGGAGTATTTTCTAAATGCGAGACCGATTAATCCAAGCTTTAAATAATTTTTTCATAACGACCATAACTAACAAACAAAAATTTTATTTTAACAATCATTTATGAAGAAACGACTCAAGCGATCATTGCCAAAAACTAATCAACACGATTTCCAAATGATATTTTTTGAACATAAATTTTCAACATAGGTTTAGGATTTTTGCCTAAACGTAAACATTTTTAAAATGTTTTGTTTAAGTGTATTTTTTTTTTACATTTCTGCTATTTATTAAACAACGGGCTTATCCGATCGTCGAGTAAAAAATAATCTACGAGAGTCTTTATTGCGTTACATCTAATAACTTTTATATTTTTAAAATCAGTTGAAAATTTTGTTTACATACATACACACGTACATGCTTTTGTCCAAAAAACACTATCTTAACAATTTCAATTTTCTGGCGAAAACAAACTTCTCCTTTGGTCAATAATATGAAGTTATATAATAATTATTACAGTTATAATAATTAAGTTATTTATAGATATATTAAATAATAATATATAAATACTAAATAGCAGTCTGCCCAAAGGCAGGCCCATGGCGTGGAAGCATTACAAATCCATGATTCCCTTCTTCTGTCTTGTTTATTATTCCCATTATACACTTTTATGCATTTTCTTTTCAAATTTTTGCTTTTATGCTTTTTGGTCCTGTGCTTTGACTTTCAGTTTCCTGTATTTTCTTTTCTCATCAATCATCTACATTCTTCTTCTTCCACATCCTTTTAGTCCTATTTTATCTTCGACGACGTTGTGTAGAAAGTACTCTTTTTGCAGAATGAGCCCGATCCAGTTTTCTTTTTTTTTCAGGATTTCTGAACTATCTGACTAGGTTCAGTAAAACGAACAAAGTTTTTTTGCTATTTTTCAAAAAAAATAATCTGTTTTTTTTCACCCCAAGGGCTGGGTAAAAAGGGACTGCGATCGGGCAAACAGATACAATGTGTTATTTTTAACTTTACAGAAATTTTACGAAATAATAGCTACGTTATTCAACTAATGCAAAATATAAATTTCATGAGTATTTACAGAGATAACACTGTATACAACCTTGATCTACTATTTAGTCAGAAATAATTATCAGCATAGTTAGAATAGATATTTATTTAAATTTTCTCCTGTAAAATTGCTTTTATTAACTTACTTTGCTATTTTTTTTACAATTTTTTATTGTTTACACCTTTGCCAGGGTAAAGGTTCAGTTGGTACTTTTTACTCCACCCTCATGTGAGCTTTCATAGAGATTATATAAAAAAAACTGTTGACTACTTTAACTTAAAAATAATAATACATCTTATAAAGCAATAAAATAACGTGTACCTAAAAGTTATATTAAGGTCTCGTAAAGTAAACAACAGTGCTCATAACCAAAAAAACTAACTAAAGCAAATACTATTATTATGGATTTTCAAACATTGTCGTTTATCTCTAGATAACCGTTGTAAGAATCAAGGTGATGGCTTTTTATTCATTCTTTTCCCTCTACTTTCAAATATTGTGGTTAAATAATTCCTAACCTTGCTTGTTTTTGAGATAACGGTGGTTGACTTTCTTATCCGCGGACCTTCAAGCCTCGCTCTACTCTACAATAGAACCATGCCAGTCATATATGTGTGACATTAAAAATAGTGCTTTTTCAAAATTTTAGTAAAAAAAAATTCTTTGATACATCAAATTTTTTTGGTACATTTCTAACTAAATTATCTAATAAAGTAACAATGTGTATTTTTTTATATTATTGTTGCGATTAATCTGTTACCAAAACTATTTTTAACTTCCCGTAGGGCAAGTTATAGTAATCGCAAAAAAATCGAAAATGAAATTTTTTGTATTTCTCGACGTTTCAAAGGTTTCTGAATATTTTGGCATACCTTAGAAAAAATTGATGTATGTGTGTGTGTGTGTGTGCGGATACAAATTTTTGTCGACAATTTCGGGAACACGGATCAACCGATTTGAATAATTCAAAAAACATTCGATTCGTATTGATAAGGAGACGTGCTGATTAGTTTTTGGAAAAGGCAGGTCTAGCCGTTCCAAAGATACGGGGCCAAAAGTGCCAAAAACGGTAACTCAGTTTTTAAGAGAACGGAGCGTCCGATTTTAATAATTCAAAATACATTTTACTTGTATTGACAAGATGAAAAAATGATCAAATTTTCATGAGGGCAGGTCTAGCGGTTTCGGAGATCTAACAAAAAAAGTAAAAAAAAAATCCATTTGGCGGTCAAAAATGATCATTAGACATATGCACATCAAATTATCAGATATTTTATAGAGATTTTCACAATAAGTATAAATTTTGTTTGCATTCCTATGGGTTCCGTACCAATGATATTCGTTAGACGGCGACGCGGCGCTTACGCGCTTTGACATTTTGTCTCTATGCAGTTAAAGCAGTACGATTGCTTTGAAAAAAAGTTCAGAATTTCCAAAATATGTCAAAATAAAGAAAACATTTTTTTTTCAAAAAAGTAATTTTTTGTCAAATTCCTAGTTTCTCAAAAATCTAATTTTTTCGAATTTTTTTCAAAAATGTTAATCGTTTTTAAAAAAATGATAATATTTGGTACGGGAAGTTCCAGCAATTTGCCTTAAGGCTAGATGCCATGCGCCCCACTAGTTTTATATTATCGTTGCGATTAATCTGTTACCAAAACTATATTTTTTTTTCGCTACAAAATGAAATAGTTCTCTTATCCATACTGTTTAGAAGGCCTGGTGGGCACGCGACTGCGCATTAAAGGGTCAAAAGCATCCTCGTATCGCGCTCCCTTTTCGCGCGATTTGAGTCGTGTCGCGGGAGCGGGGGGTTGTGATAGAGCGACCGATCGATAATACGGGCGCGCGTTGCCGTCGGGGGTACCCGCTCTATACAGTCGCCTGTGCCGTATATATGAACTATGGAATTCCACACAATACTAACGCGTCATTCTTATGCCGATGGGCCGGAATTGTGGCCTCGAGGAAAAAAAATCTTGCCATTGTAAATGGTCAATATTAAAAGTTATATCAAAATTTAAAATGTTTTTTGTAGGAAAATAAATTGTCATATGTATTTATTTACCATTTTTTTTGTCTCTATTTTTAATATATACTCTATAATATAAAATATTAGTGTAACACTGATTACTTATATACATACATATATATATTACTATTACTGAATATTGCATTTATAAAATTAGTATGCTGATAAGGAATCAAACGCGACTCTGTTACGGCGCTGGTGTATCAGCGGACAACGTAGCGCACAGGGTTGTACCTACGAGAAAGAACACACGTGCTTCTACGCTTCGAATTCTGTTCCACTGTTCATATCAATGGATTCTATTGACAAGTGACTTAATTGATCGGTGACTTTCGTTAGTTTTAAGTATGTCAAATTATTATTAATATTTTTTATAATATAATAATATAATATAATATAATGATTTCATTGTTTTTTAAAAAATTGTGTGTGAATTATATAGTTTAAAACATTAAAGTAGTAAATTTATTATAGTATTTTTAATTTTCTTCTTATAAAATACTCAAACTTAAATAGTGAAATTCCTTAACGTGTCGCAACTTTCTTTACATTGGTAATAACTGTTTACTATATTTTGAGCAAATACTGTATGTATATAATAATTATAATGATAATGAAATATTTTTTATCTAAAATAACAAGTGTGATTGAATATAAGCTTATTGCCGCTTTCCTGTGTCCATTTCATAAATCCATCTCTGTAATGTTGTGGAACAGCTGCAAGTCGAATATGGCGGTGTCGTGCCGATTGAAGTACGCATAGTGTTCAACCCCGTGCGATTCGCGTATGGAGCGCGCCGACTCGGCAAACGCGCCAGTCAAGGGTCGGATAGTCGCCCCAGGGTAGCGTTCTAGCATTCTCACAAACACTATACAACACACAGCCCAGTGAAAAACATGATCGCGTACTATTACATCGAATGTCGTCCTGTTGTGCGCACAACACACGGCTTCGGCCGTGCATCGGTACCGTCGTAATATTGTCTTATAGTTAACGTAAACAAAAAGTGCTGTTATGTGACGTCGTAGTGTTTTCCGTACACGCCAGTGTGTGATTAAGTGGTGTCAACAACAACCCCAAAAATTACAAAACAAGTGTGAACTCGTGTAATGGATACGATCGACGATATGATAGAACAACAGCAACAGCAACAATCGCTCCTGGAGCCTTTGAACGATGCGGTCGAGTCGCCGGTGTCCAGTACGCAACATAGCAATTCTCATTCGCGCGGCGATATAAGTAACGCCAGTCAACATGTTGGATTGTTAACGCGCGTTGCCGATTCCGGCGAACGAGCGCCCGAGGAGACTTTAACAGTGATAGTACAACCGCAAGACGATTCCAGGGATTCCCAACTTCTCAGTCCCGAGAAGCTTACACCTAACGATGAAACGACCATCATGGACGATACGGCTGATTTTCGTTCACTTCACGAGCCTACGTACCAAACGTTGACTTCGGTAAATGGCCGAATGTCACCGCCTGGTTTTAGTCCTGGTTCGTCTTATGCAACTTTGACTCCTCTGCAGCCTCTGCCTCCGATATCGACAATGTCAGATAAGTTTGCTTATGGCCATGCAACAGGAGTTTTACAAAATAATGGTATGGGTATCGGTTTAGCACTTGGTTCAAGTTCTCCTTATGCATATGACAAGTTACCATCGATGGGCATGTCGCCGCCGCACGATTATTCTCCACCCGCCAATACTCTTGGAGCAATGGTTATGTCGCAGCAACATAGTCCACTATCACCTCATAGTGCTTATAGTCAAAACGGACTTCAATCTCCTCCAAAAAAGTTATCGCCGTCGGGTTATGATTCTCCTTACGGCCAGAGACCCATGCAACAGAGTCCTGTGTTGAGTCCGCCTTCGTCTGGATCGGTCAGATCACCAGACGGTGGTATGGGAGGAGGTTTTGGTTCGGTTTGTCATCACTCAATGGATTAAATCAACATACAAACGCGCCGCCTGGATTAGTGCAAATATCACACGTGATTCGTGAACAATCTTCTCCTTCGCCTCCGTTGCTGACATTACAGACGCAAGGTAAAAATATTAATAACGCAACACTTCTGCAAACGACGTCAGTATCTGCGCCTTCAGACGGCGAAGAAATCAACACGAAGGAATTGGCACAGCGTATCAGTGCAGAGCTAAAACGTTATAGTATACCACAAGCAATATTTGCACAGCGGGTTTTGTGTAGATCTCAAGGAACGCTTTCGGATTTACTGCGTAACCCGAAACCTTGGTCGAAGCTGAAATCTGGTCGCGAGACGTTTCGAAGGATGTACAAGTGGTTGCAGGAACCGGAGTTCCAGCGAATGTCTGCGTTGAGGCTGGCGGGTGAGTTATGCAATTTTATGATTTGATTCGTAGATTTACTTCTTCCTTCTAATTGAGTTGGTTTGGCAGCGCGCTCTGTGTGCGATTCTTTGTGCGTAAAGCGCGCTTTTAAGTGACTCGTGCTCAGAGACATCGCGCGGCCTCGCACAAATCGTCTTTGCCATCCGCCCACATCCCACTCATTTGCCGTCCGCCTTTTGGTAACTCTCAGCAGACCGTGCCGCTCGCTTCGTCTTTCGACGCTTGGCCGTCTTTCGGCGATTGCTCCTTACATGTACTTACTTATCAGATCGGTACGATTGCGTTTCTCGAATTTTAATTTGCCATCATTACATACATTGAGCATCCAGATCCACACTGCTAAACATCTGTTTCCATTCATTTTCGTATCGGTTAATTTAGGCTTATAACGGAATTATGTGTGCATGAATGATTATACAATTTCTATTATGGGGTTGCGATATGGTAATTTGTATATACAACAAACAAATTTGTATTAATAATTACATTATTTATTCAAAAGTTTTAATATCTTATGTTTCGAGAGAAATTCAAAACATATCTAAATTAAAGTTCATTTGCATTAATATATACTCGTATAGACAAATATGTTCAATAGAAATAATTAATATTAAAAACTAAATCAATTTGTTTAAATTGTTTAAAAACAATAATGTCGCGTGTAAAATATTGCCCTCAAATTTTGTGAAATAGACATAATTATACGAACAGTTATGCACATGATTAATATTGATATAAATTCATAATAAATTAATTATATTAATTATGGACAACTAATATTTTTTCCAGTTTTTTATTGCACTAGTAAAATAAATATATCAAAACTGCTTTTACTAATATAATATTAATCTTATTTAAAATTAATTAAATCCTAGTATTTTTTAAAAACATCTTGAATATCGCAATGTACCGTGTACATGCAATTTTCATTTCATTTTTGCATTAAAAAAGGAAGCAATATTTAAATAAAATTTGATTATATCTATGTTGAAAATAAAATATAAATTAATTGTGTGGTAATATTAATATAAATGTGATATTATTTTCTAAAATTAAGAAAATGATAAAATTTAATTAATTTAAATTGCCGAGAAGGCGACATAATTCTGATTTTTATAATAATTATTATATGATCATAATTAGAAATGAGGAAAATTAAAGAAAAACTGGTATAATAACTTGATATATAAATAATGTACTAACATTTTTATTCAAATGTAAAACTTGTTCAAGAACACATGCACCTATATACATACATATGTATATATATAGATAAATACAAAAAGGTTTTTAATAGACATCCATCTAGATAATAGAGATTATGTTTCTGAAAAATAATAACTTCCTACATTTCGAGTCCCAGTTCAACACTTCTTCAGTAGATAAAACACACAAATTATTCGAAAAAGTCAAAAACGACATTCAATGAAAATAAAACTTGATTAACGATCATATTTGTAAAAAGTATAAAAATATTTATTTAAAAATATTTGAACATTTTAAACAAATGTTGGAGGTGTTGTGTTTTATTTACTGAATAAGAGTCAAATTGGGTTCTGAAACGTATGGAAGTTTATTAAAAATTATTAGAAATATAATTAAATTTTGTTCAGTTGTGTGAATAGATTTTTTTTTAGTTTTTATATATATACATATGTTGTATGTACAAAATTTAAATTTTAATGAAATGTTAAATCATGAATTAATTGTATAGTTATTATAATATTTTTTCTTCAAATTTCTTCAAATCTGGAATTAATATGGCCAACGTATATAGTTATAATTAATGTGGATATAGTTATATCAAAATAGAATTAATTTTGCCTTTTTGATTATCATTTTCTTTACAATTATGATTTATTATTATTTTCTTCAGATTAGAAACTCAATAACATTAGAATTAGAAATTAATTCTAATAAAATTAATTGAGTAGTATTAACATTACTCTAAAACTAACATAGGAAGTCTTTTAAATATTTTAAACGGAATTTATTTTTCATTCTGTTAATGAGTGAAAATCTGTTAAAAATCTTCATTTAACTTCTTGTATGGCAAGTTATAGTAATTGCAAAAAATAAAGGAGAATAGAAAATAAAAATTGTCACAGATAATTACATCTTAAGTCTTCTGAACATTTTGCATACCTTAGAAAAATCGATGTTTGTGTGTGTGTGTAATAATATATTATGTATGTATGTATGTATGTATATATGGATAAAAAAAATTGTCGGCGATTTCGTGAACACGGATCAACCGATATTAAATAATTCAAAAAACATTCGATTCGTATTGACGAGGAGACTTGCTGATTAGTTTTGGCAAGGCAAGTCCAGCAGTTTTGAAGATACGGGACAAAAGTGCCAAAACTGGTAATTCAGTTTTTGAGATAATGGAGCGTCCGATTTGAATGATTCAATAAACTTTTTATTTGTATCGATGAAGAAAAACTGATTGAATTTTTGGAAAGGCAATTCCAGCGGTTTTGCAGATCCAATGATCAAAAATGATCATTAGACATATGCACATCGAATTATCAGATATTTTATAGAGATTGTAATGATA
>NW_020538040.1:184226917-184255068 GCF_003426905.1 Ctenocephalides felis
AGTGAAAGCAAAAATGTTATTTTTGAAAATAAACAGTCGAATATTTTAATTAAATAGCTGAATCTCAATTCTTATAGTTGACTGTATACATTTTGGGAAGTACGTGCAACTTGCCTTATGCTACTTACACCTATTTTACAAATTTTTAATTTATAAATTATTTTTTTTGAGTCAATTAAAAAAAATTTTGGCTATGGAGCACTTTTTTCTGGTGTTTTGGATCATTTTAAAATTTTGCCGAAGAAAATTATCTCTAGTAATCCTATTGTGTTTTAGATGGTGTGAATAACGAAAGAAAATAGTCACTCGAGCCACACGTTCCCGCAGGACAGAGGTCTCGCCGTGCAACAAAGCGCACTGCTCGCGTCCTGGCGCGTCCGACGCGTTCGGCGAGCATCGTGCAGGAATGGGATTTCATTCCTCGAGCGATGGCCTGGCAACCCGCGACGCACAACGGCGACACTACGCCGAGGTACGAGCGCGAATTGAAGACAATACATTTACGACTATAGAGAGGATGTGCCTTGCTCGTCAGCTCAGGCGACAGCCGCTGGAAGCGTTACCGTGGAGAGATCGAAATTATCCCAGATCCGTTAGCCGAGCACCGAAAAGACGCAGGTGCCGGAGATCTTCCTCTATTTACCATAGTGCTGCTGATTCAGCCGACTCCGCCAGTAATAGAAACGTAAGATCGGTACAATAACTTAAGATACATTATGTTAAATGAAATTTATTCAGCTAAATTTCATCATTTAATAATACAGCTTTCCGTTTGAACGTCTGCAGTCGGTATTGAATTCGGTCTTCCGAAATTCCGCTAATACTATAGATGAACAAGAGGTCACTCGCGATGTAGATGAGCAAGTGGAATACATGGACACGATGACGCCCCATTGGATTAAAATCGTTTACGGGTTGAAAATTTCGAGATCTGAGGAATATCAACCCCCTGTTAAGCGATCACAACGACGACAGTGGGAGATACATCCCAGTGTGGTCCCACAAAGCCCAGTAGATCGCAGTTTTAAGCACGGAAGTCCACGAGAATCTCGCAAGAGTCGACCTGTTGCAAAACTTTGCAGGTCCTCGACTATTGTACATAAAAAGTCCATGGTCCTGAGGATTTGAGTGTGAGATTTAAAGACGCCAGCAAATCGAGTGGTGGTATCGTTGAAGATGGCGGAAGAAGACAGCCGTTGTCCGATGTGGGAGAGTATATACCTGCTGGGAATACCACGTGCAATCGAGAAATGGCAGTCCACCCGATTCCAAAAGAGGTTCGCCAACTGCCTCGATTTGGTCCCTTGCTGCTCCGTCCAGCGGACTCTATGAGGATGACTTGAGCCTAGGTGTCGTAAGCGATCTAGATGTCAACTTCTTAACCGACGAAGATTTTTAAATAATAATGAACTGCATGATTTATTTTTTTTCAAAATTTTCTGTATACACGCAATTTGAATTAAAATATTTAAATAAAAATTTCAAGTTTTTAATGCGTACTAATTACAATTAATTTTATCTTAGGTTGCAAAATGTAAAATTCTAAAATAACTATAAAGATATTGATAGATGTAAAAGGTATTTCTGGTCTAGAGACATTAATTTTCAACGATTTTTGGAAGAACGTAGAAAAGATAAACACTATTTTTACTATATTTTTCTCTAATTATAATAAATGTTTTGAGGATATAAAAAAAAGATAAAGTATTAAAAATTAATCCTAAAGTTTAATTCTAAAAGATCAAGTAAGAGGTTTAAAAAAATTGGCGTGACTATACCCAAAATGGTGAACTTTCAAATAATCTTAGAAAAAGAAAAAAAAATATTATTATTAATTAGAATAATGTCGCTGAGGCACAAGCTACAGATAAGTCAAAAAGAAAATTTTTACAAAACGCCAGGAACCATTTTTCTTGGGCACCATGTGCAATGGTGAACTACAGGGAATCTCGGAGCGTCTTCAATGTCTAATAGTGCATCAAATTCAAATACAATTTTGATATTTTTCATTTCTTTATAAATAGTAAAAATCGAAATTATGGAAGGAGAGTAGTTCATGATGAAGAGAAGGCTATGAAAAAGACTCGGTAAAAATTTGAAATAAATCGGTTCAGTAGAAGTTGAGAAATTGTGGGTGTCGTATCGGAGAGGACAGTTACCGGAAAAAACGCGTATAAAGTGGAAAATCTTGTACATATATTCTTGAAGAGTTAAACATATCAAAGTAACACACTGACTCATCTCAAGGATAAAACACGTTTAACATAAAAATGTTATATTATATAATTATATCAATACGTGTGCTACAAATTTCTTAATGTTTCATTAGCAACCTTTAAATTTAATCTCAATAAATAAAAATAAAATTATCATCGAATAGTTTAGAAAAAATTAAAATGATGTATGCGCTTCCGCCTCCAATGCTTCTGATCACGTGGGTAAAACTATTCTGTTGTGGAAGAGACTATTATTCCGTTTCGTGCTTATGATTGTGTATGTATTATTTGACACAGCGCTTTCTAAACGGTAATTGAAAATAAAATGAAAATTAGGAGCAAGTGGCATTTTGCATTAAGGCGTTACATGAACTGCGCGATATATATAAATAATCGACTTAATAAATAAGAAATCAATATGTTAGCAAAGTAGAGAATTATAATGTGAGAAACTATTGCAGAGAATTTTGTACACATTTTGGTTAATTTCGACAAGGGATTTAACTTTAAATATTTAAATTTAAATATTATTGAAACGGAGTATTTTCTAAATGCAAGACCGATTAATCCAAGCTTTAAATAATTTTTACATAACGACCATAACTAACAATTAAAAATTTTATTCTAACAATCATTTATGGAAAAACGACTCAAGCGATCATTGCTAAAAACTAATCAACACGATTTCCAAATGATATTTTTTGAACATAAATTTTCAACATAGGTTTAGGATTTTTGCCTAAACGTAAACATATTTAAAATGTTTTGCCTAAATGTAATTTTTTTACATTTCTGCTATTTATTAAACAACGGGCTTATCCGATCGTCGAGTAAAAATAATCTACGAGAGTCTTTATTGCGTTACATCTAATAACTTTTATATTTTTAAAATCAGTTGAAAATTTTGTTTATATACATACACACGTACATGCTTTTACCAATTCTAGTCTCAAACGTTTTATAATGATTTATAATGTCCAAAAAACACTATCTTAGCAATTTCAATTTTCTGACGAAAACAAACTTCTCCTTTGGTCAATAATATGAAGTTATATAATAATTATTACAGTTATAATAATTAAGTTATTTATAGATATATTAGATAATAATATATAAACACTAAATAGCAGTCGGCTCATGGCGTGAAAGCATTACAAATCAATGATTCCCTTCTTCTGCCTTGTTTATTATTTCCATTATACACTTTTATGCGTTTTCTTTTCAAATTTCTACTTTTATGCTTCTTGGTCCTGTGCTTTGGCATTCAGTTTTCTGTATTTTCTTTTCTCATGTAAGTCATCAATCATCTGCATTCTTCTTCTTCCACATCCTTTTTTAGTCCTATTTTAGACGACGTTGTGTAGAAGGTACTCTTTTTGCAGAATGAGCCCGATCCAGTTTTCTTTTTTTTCAGGATTTCTGAACTATCTGACTAGGTTCAGTAAAACGAACAAAGTTTTTTTGCTGTTCTTCAACAAAAAAAAATCTGTTTTTTTCACCTCAAGGGCTGGGTAAAAAGGGACAGCAATCGGGCAAATAGATACAATGTATTATTTTTAACTCTACAGTGATTTTATGAAATAATAGGTACGTTATTCAACTAATGCAAAATATAAATTTCATGAGTATTTACAGAGATAACACTGTATACAATCTTGATCTACTATTTAGTCAGAAATAATTATCAGCATAGTTAGAATAGATATTTATTTAAATTTTCTCCTGTAAAATTGCTTTTATTAACTTAATTTACTGTTTTATTTACAATTTTTTACTGTTTACACCTTTGCCAGGGTGAAGGTTCAGTTGGTACTTTTTACTCCACCCACATGTGAGCTTTCATAGAGATTATATAAAAAAAACTGTTGACTACTTTAACTTAAAAATAATAATACATCTTATAAAGCAATAAAATAACGTGTACCTAAAAGTTATATCGAGGTCTTGTAAAGTAAACAACAGTGCTCATAACCAAAAAAACTAACTAAAGAAAATACTATTATTAAGGATTTTCAAACATTGTCGTTTATCTCCAGATAACGACGTTGTAAGAATCAAGGTGATAGCTTATTATTCATCCTTTTCCCTCTACTTTCAAATATTGTTGTTAAATAATTCCTAACTTTGCTTGTTTTTGAGATAACGGTGGTTGACTTTTTTACAACACAATAGAATCATGCCAGTCATATATGTGTGACATTAAAAATAGTGTTTTTTTCAAAATTTTGCTAAAAAAAAATTCTTTGATACATCAAATTTTCTTGATACATTTTTAACTAAATTATCTAATAAAGTAACAATGTCCCATGTGTATTTTTTTATATTATCGTTGCGATTAATCTGTAACCAAAACTATTTTTAACTTCCAGTAGGGCAAGTTATAGTAATCGCAAAAAAATCGAAAATGAAAATTTTTGCATTTCTCGACGTTTCAAAGGTTTTTGAATATTTTAGCATACCTTAGAAAAAATGGATGTATGTGTGTGTGTGTGTGCGTGTATGTATGTGTGTGCGGATACAAATTTTCGTCGACGATTTCGGGAACACGGATCAACCGATTTGAATAATTCAAAAAACATTCGATTCGTATTGATAAGGAGACGTGCTGATTAGTTTTTGGCAAAGGCAGGTCTAGCCGTTCCGAAGATACGGGGCAAAAAGTGCCGAAAACGGTAACTCAGTTTTTAAGAGAACGGAGCGTCCGATTTTAATAATTCAAAATAAATTTTACTTGTATTGACAGGATGAAGAAATGATCAAATTTTCAAGAGGGCAGGTCTAGCCGTTTCGGAGATCTAACAAAAAAAGTAAAAAAAAATGCCATTTGGCGGTCAAAAATGATCATTAGACATATGTACATCAAATTATCAGATATTTTATAGAGATTTTAACAATAAGTATAAATTTTGTTTGCATTACTATGGGTTCCGTACCAATGATATCCGTTAGACAGCGACGCGGCGCTTACGCGCTTTATATTTTGTCTCTATGCAGTTAAAGCAGTACGATTGCTTTGAAAAAAAGTTAAGATCATCCAAAATATGTCAAAATAAAGAAAACATTTTTTTCTCAAAAAAAAAATTAAAAAAAAATTTTTTTTTTTAAAAAAATTTTTTAAAGAATTTTTTTTTTCAAAAAAAAGTAATTTTATGTCCAATTTATAGTTTCTCAAAAATCGTATTTTTTCGAAGTAAAATTTTTTCAAAAATGTTAATCGTTTTTAAAAAAATAATAATATTTGGTACGGGAAGTTCCAGCAATTTGCCTTAAGGCACGATGCCTTAATTGCCTTAAGACAGAATTCCACTTACAGCTAGTTTTTTTTTTCGTTACAAACGTTATCTTATCCGTACTGTTTAGAAGGCCTGGTGGGCACGCGACTGCGCATTAAAGGGTCAAAAGCATCCTCGTATCGCGCTCCCTTTTCGCGCGATTTGAGTCGTGTCGCGGGAGCGGGGGGTTGTGATAGAGCGACCGATCGATAATACGGGCGCGCGTTGCCGTCGGGGGTACCCGCTCTATACAGTCGCCTGTGCCGTATATATGAACTATGGAATTCCACACAATACTAACGCGTCATTCTTATGCCGATGGGCCGGAATTGTGGCCTCGAGGAAAAAAATTCTTGCCATTGTAAATGGTCAATATTAAAAGTTATATCAAAATTTAAAATGTTTTTTGTAGGAAAATAAATTGTCATATGTATTTATTTACCATTTTTTTTGTCTCTATTTTTAATATATACTCTATAATATAGAGGATCAGTATAACTCTAATTATTTACATACAAACATATATATTGCTATTACTGAATATTGCATTTATAAAATTAGTATACTGATAAGGAATCAAACGCGACTCTGTTACGGCGCTGGTGTATCAGCGGACAACGTAGCGCACAGGGTTGTACCTACGAGAAAGAACACACGTGCTTCTACGCTTCGAATTCTGTTCCACTGTTCATATCAATGGATTCTATTGACAAGTGACTTAATTGATCGGTGACTTTCGTTAGTTTTAAGTATTTAAATTAAAGTCAAATTATTATTAATATTTTTTTATAATATAATAATATAATATAATATAATGATTTCATTGTTTTTAAAAAAATTGTGTGTGAATTATATAGTTTAAAACATTAAAGTAGTAAATTTATTATAGTATTTTTAATTTTCTTCTTATAAAATACTCAAACTTAAATAGTGAGACACAAATTCCTTAACGTGTCGCAACTTTCTTTACATTGGTAATAACTGTTTACTATATTTTGAGCAAATACTGTATGTATATAATAATTATAATGATAATGAAATATTTTTTATCTAAAATAACAAGTGTGATTGAATATAAGCTTATTGCCGCTTTCCTGTGTCCATTACATAAATCCATCTCTGTAATGTTGTGGAACAGCTGCAAGTCGAATATGGCGGTGTCGTGCCGATTGAAGTACGCATAGTGTTCAACCCCGTGCGATTCGCGTATGGAGCGCGCCGACTCGGCAAACGCGCCAGTCAAGGGTCGGATAGTCGCCCCAGGGGTAGCGTTCTAGCATTCTCACAAACACTATACAACACACAGCCCAGTGAAAAACATGGTCGCGTACTATTACATCGAATGTCGTCCTGTTGTGCGCACAACACACGGCTTCGGCCGTGCATCGGTACCGTCGTAATATTGTCTTATAGTTAACGTAAACAAAAAGTGCTGTTATGTGACGTCGTAGTGTTTTCCGTACACGCCAGTGTGTGATTAAGTGGTGTCAACAACAACCCCAAAAATTACAAAACAAGTGTGAACTCGTGTAATGGATACGATCGACGATATGATAGAACAACAGCAACAGCAACAATCGCTCCTGGAGCCTTTGAACGATGCGGTCGAGTCGCCGGTGTCCAGTACGCAACATAGCAATTCTCATTCGCGCGGCGATATAAGTAACGCCAGTCAACATGTTGGATTGTTAACGCGCGTTGCCGATTCCGGCGAACGAGCGCCCGAGGAGACTTTAACAGTGATAGTACAACTGCAAGACGATTCCAGGGATTCCCAACTTCTCAGTCCCGAGAAGCTTACACCTAACGATGAAACGACCATCATGGACGATACGGCTGATTTTCGTTCACTTCACGAGCCTACGTACCAAACGTTGACTTCGGTAAATGGCCGAATGTCACCGCCTGGTTTTAGTCCTGGTTCGTCTTATGCAACTTTGACTCCTCTGCAGCCTCTGCCTCCGATATCGACAATGTCAGATAAGTTTGCTTATGGCCATGCAACAGGAGTTTTACAAAATAATGGTATGGGTATCGGTTTAGCACTTGGTTCAAGTTCTCCTTATGCATATGACAAGTTACCATCGATGGGCATGTCGCCGCCGCACGATTACTCTCCACCCGCCAATACTCTTGGAGCAATGGTTATGTCGCAGCAACATAGTCCACTATCACCTCATAGTGCTTATAGTCAAAACGGACTTCAATCTCCCCAAAAAAGTTTATCGCCATCGGGTTATGATTCTCCTTACGGCCAGAGACCCATGCAACAGAGTCCTGTGTTAAGTCCGCCTTCGTCTGGATCGGTCAGATCACCAGACGGTGGTATGGGAGGAGGTTTTGGTTCAGGTCTGTCATCACTCAATGGATTAAATCAACATACAAACGCGCCGCCTGGATTAGTGCAAATATCACACGTGATTCGTGAACAATCTTCTCCTTCGCCCCCGTTGCTGACACTACAAACGCAAGGTAAAAATATTAATAACGCAACACTTCTGCAAACGACGTCAGTATCTGCGCCTTCAGACGGTGAAGAAATCAACACGAAGGAATTGGCACAGCGCATCAGTGCAGAGCTAAAACGTTATAGTATACCACAAGCAATATTTGCACAGCGGGTTTTGTGTAGATCTCAAGGAACGCTTTCGGATTTACTGCGTAACCCGAAACCTTGGTCGAAGCTGAAATCTGGTCGCGAGACGTTTCGAAGGATGTACAAGTGGTTGCAGGAACCGGAGTTCCAGCGAATGTCTGCGTTGAGGCTGGCGGGTAAGTTATGCAATTTTATGATTTGATTCGTAGATTTACTTCTTCCTTCTAATTGAGTTGGTTTGGCAGCGCGCTCTGTGTGCGATTCTTTGTGCGTAAAGCGCGCTTTTAAGTGACTCGTGCTCAGAGACATCGCGCGGCCTCGCACAAATCGTCTTTGCCATCCGCCCACATCCCACTCATTTGCCGTCCGCCTTTTGGTAACTCTCAGCCAGCAGACCGTGCCGCTCGCTTCGTCTTTCGACGCTTGGCCGTCTTTCGGCGATTGCTCCTTACATGTTATTACTTATCAGATCGGTACGATTGCGTTTCTCGAATTCTAATTTGCCATCATTACATACATTGAGCATCCAGATCCACACTGCTAAACATCTGTTTCGATTCATTTTCGTATCGGTTAATTTAGGCTTATAACGGAATTATGTGTGCATGAATGAACTATACAATTTCTATTATGGGGTTGCAATATGATAATATACAAATACAACAAACAAATTCGTATTAATAATTACATTATTTATTGAAAAGTTTTAATGTTTTATGTTTCGAGAGAAATTTAAAACATATCTAAATTAAAGTTCATTTGCATTAATATATACTCGTATAGTCAAATATGTTCAATAGAAATAATTAATATTAAAAACTAAATCACTTAGTTTAAATTTTTAAAAACATAATGTCGCGTGTAAAATATTGCCCTCAAATTTTGTGAAATAGACATAATTATACGAACAGTTATGCACATGATTAATATTGATATAAATTCTATAATAAACTAATTATAATAAATATATATACAACATTTTTCTTCTAAACTTTTTCTAATTCATTCGAAATTTGAAAAATTGTTAAAAATATATAAATTCACAAAATAGAAATAGTTTTATAGGTACGCATGAATTAGGGCCAAAATTAATTCATGTGTATAATTGGACAACTAATATTTTTTCCAGTTTTTTATTGCACTAGTAAAATAAATATATCACAACTGCTTTTACTAATATAATATTAATCTTATTTAAAATTAATTAAATCCTAGTATTTTTTAAAAACATCTTGAATATCGCAATGTACCGTGTACATGCAATTTCATTTCATTTTTGCATTAAAAAAGGAAGCAATATTTAAATAAAATTTGATTATATCTATGTTGAAAATAATATATAAATTAATTGTGGGTAATATTAATATAAATGTGGTATTATTTTCTAAAATTTCAAATAATTTAAATTCCCGAGAAGGCGACATAATTTTGATTCTTATAATAATTATTATATGATCGTAATTAGAATTAAGGAAAATTAAAGAAAAACTGGTATAATAACTTAATATATAAATAATGTACTAACATTTTTATTCAAATGTAACACTTGTTCAAGAACACATGCACATTTATACATACATATGTATATATATAGATAAATACATAAAGATATTAAAGATTTTTAATAGACATTCATCTAGATAATAGAGATTATGTTTCTGAAAAATAATTAATTTTCGTACGTTTCGAGTCCCTTCAGTAGATAAAACACACAAATTATTCGAAAAAGTCAAAAACGACATTCAATGAAAATAAAACTTGATTAACGATCATATTTGTGAAAAAGTATAAAATATTTATTTAAAAATATTTGAACATTTTAAACAAATGTTGGAAGTGTTGTGTTTTATTTACTGAATAAGAGTCAAATTGGGTTCTGAAACGTATGGAAGTTTATTAAAAATTATTAGAAATATAGTTAAATTTTGTTCAGATGTGTGAATAGATTTTTTTTATTTTTTATCTATATACACATATGTTGTATGTGTTCTCGTACAAAATTTAAATTTTAAAGAAAATGTTAAAATATGAATTAATTGTATAGTTATTATAATATTTTTTCTTCAAATTTCTTCAAATCTGGAATTAATATGGCCAACGTATATAGTTATAATTAATGTGGGTATAGTTATATCAAAATAGAATTAATTTTGCCTTTTTGATTATCATTTTCTTTACAATTATTATTTATAATAATTTTCTTCAAATTACAAATTGAATAACATTAGAATTAGAAATTAATTCTAATTAAAATTCGAATTGAGTAATGTTAACATTACTCTATAACTAAACATAGAAGTCTATTAAATATTTTAAAATCGTAATTTATTTTTCATTGTGTTATATGATTGAAAATCTGTTAAAAATCTTTATTTTAACTTCTCGTATGGCAAGTTATAGTAATCGCAAAAAATCGAAAATAAAAATTGTCACAGATATTTACGTCTTAAGGTCTTCTTAACATTTTGGCATACCTTAGAAAAAATCGATGTTTGTGTGTGTGTGTAATAAATATATGTATGTATGTATGTATGTATATATGGATAAAAAAAATTGTCGGCGATTTCGTGAACACGGATCAACCGATTTAAATAATTCAAAAAACATTCGATTCGTATTGACGAGGAGACTTGCTGATTAGTTTTGGCAAAGGCAAGTCCAGCAGTTTTGAAGATACGGGACAAAAGTGCCAAAACTGGTAATTCAGTTTTTGAGATAATGGAGCGTCCGATTTGAATGATTCAATAAACATTTTATTTGTATCGATGAAATGAAAAACTGATTGAATTTTTGGAAAGGCAAGTCCAGCGGTTTTGCAGATCCAATGATCAAAAATGATCATTAGACATATGCACATCGAATTATCAGATATTTTATAGAGATTGTAATGATAAGTACAAATTTTGTTTACATTTCTATGGGTTCCAATGTTTCGCTACACTGCTAAGCGGCGCATACAAAAAATTCAAGTTTTTTTAATGGAAGTTCCAGCAATTTACCTTAAAGTACGATGCTATGCACCACTAGTTAACTTCCTGTAGGGTAAGTTATAGTAATCGCAAAAAAATCGAAAATGAAAATTTTTATATATCTTTACGTTTCAAAGGTTTCTGAATATTTTGGCATACCTTAGAAAAAATGGATGTACGTATGTGGATGCCAAAAATGGTAACTCAGTTTTTAAGAGAACGGAGCGTCCGATTTTAATAATTCAAAAAACATTTTACTTGTATTGACA
Source organism: Ctenocephalides felis (assembly GCF_003426905.1). Taxonomy (NCBI): domain Eukaryota; kingdom Metazoa; phylum Arthropoda; class Insecta; order Siphonaptera; family Pulicidae; genus Ctenocephalides; species Ctenocephalides felis. The sequence continues at coordinate 184,238,240 of NW_020538040.1, forward strand.
AGATAAAGAATTTATCAAATTTCCATGAAGGCAGGTCTAGCGGTTTCGGAGATTTAATGAAAAAAGTAAAAAAAAAATGCCATTTGGCGGTCTAAAATGATCATTAGACATATGCACATCAAATTATCAGATATTTTATAGAGATTTTAACAATAAGTATAAATTTTGTTTACATTCCTATGGGTTCCGTACCAATGTTCATCCGTTAGACGGCAACGCGGCGTTCACGCGCTTTGACATTTCGTCTCTATGCAGTTAAAGCAGTACGATTGCTTTGAAAAAAGTTCAGAATTTCCAAAATATGTAAAATTAAAGAAAACAGTTTTTTTTTTTCAAAAAAAAAAAAAAATTTTTTTTTTCAAAAAAAGTAATTTTTTGTTCTCAAAAATTAATTTATTTTAAAGTAAAATTTTTTCAAAAATGTTAATCGTTTTTAAAATAATAATAATTTTTGTTACGGGAAGTTTCAGCAATTTGCCTTAAGACACGATGCCATGCACCACTAGTTTTTCTTTCTGTTATATGGATGCAAAACCGTTGAAAATCATTTTTGTTTTATCTACGTACTTTTACCACATGAAAATTTATCACATACGTATATGTATATATGTACCTACTACCTTCTATAACAATTTATCAAGCTTATAAGTAAACAGAACGTTTTCAATATTGTTTCATTTTTCAATGTTATGTTAAAAACTAGTCTTCCGTCAAATGTAAAATAATTAACTTCCCGTAGGGTAAGTTATAGTAATCGCAAAAAAATCGAAAATGAAAATTTTTATATATCTTTACGTTTCAGAGGTTTCTGAACATTTTGGCATACCTTAGAAAAAATGGATGTATGTGTGTGTGTGTGTGTGTGTGTGTGTGTGTGTGTATGTATGTGTGTGTATGTATGTGCGGATACAAATTTTCGTCGACGATTTCGGGAACACGGATCAACCGATTTGAATAATTCAAAAAACATTCGATTTGTACTGATAAGGAGACGTGCTGATTAGTTTTTGGCGAAGTTAGGTCTAGCCGTTCCGAAGATACGGGGCAAAAAGTGCCGAAAACGGTAACTCAGTTTTTAAGAGAACGGAGCGTCCGATTTGAATAATTCAAAAAACATTTTACTTGTATTGGCAAGATGAAGAGTTGATCAAATTTTCATGAAGGCAGGTCTAGCGGTTTCGGAGATCTAATAAAAAAAGTAAAAAAAAATGCTATTTTAAAAATGATGATTAGACATATGCACATCAAATTATCAGATATTGTATAGAAATTTTAACAATAAGTATAATTTTTTTTACATTTCTATGGGTTCCGTACCAATGTTTATGCGTTAGACGGCGGCGCGGCATTTGCGCTGTGACAATTCGTCTCTATGCAGTTCAAGCAGTACGATTGCTTTGAAAAAAGTTCAGAATTTCCAAAATATGTCAAAATGAAGAAAACATTTTTCTTTTCAAAAAAATAGTTTGTTTTCAAAAAAAAAATTTCTTTCAAAAAAAATTTTTTTTTCAAGTAAAAATTTTTTTTCAAAAAAAAGTAATTTTTTGTCATATTCCTAGTTTCTCAAAAATCTAATTATTTTGAAGTAAATTTTTTTCAAAAATGTTAATCGTTTTTAAAAAAATCATAATTTTTGGTACGGGAAGTTCCAGCAATTTGCCTTAAGGCACGATGCCCTAATTGCCTTAAGACAGAATTCCACTTACAGCTAGTTTGGGGTTGATATGGACGGGTTAGCCCTCTGCGGCTTCGTTCGTCGTGTGTCCCCTTTCGTTTGTGTGTTAATCAGGAATGTCTCTCGCCGGAGTGCGTTGGCCTGTCACACATATTCGGCTCGGTCGCTCTAGTGAGCGGCTGTTAGCGGCTGTGCGCGATCGATATCGCCCATCGACCGGCGCTCGCCGTGCTTTCGTGCTTTCGTGCTTTCCTTCTTCCTAAGCGAAGGGCAGCGGCGGTGAGTTCGGACAGCTGCTGAACGTACCACATATACACACGTATAATTATACAATAGTATTTCAGATGGTGAAAGATATATACATAATAGTAAACAAACAAGATTTTTAAACCATCCAAACATTCAATTATTAAAAGGACTAGTGATACATGGCATTGTGCCTTAAGGCAAATTGCTGGAACTTCCCGTACCAAAAATTATTGTTTTTTTTTGAGAGATTAACATTTTTGAAAAAAATTTACTTCGAAAAAATTAGATTTTTGAGAAACTATAAATTTGACAAAAAATTACTTTTTTTTTGAGAAAAAAAATGTTTTCTTCATTTTGACATATTTTGGAAATTCTCAACTTTTTTCAAAGCAATCGTACTGCTTTAACTGGCATAGAGACAAAATGTCAAAGCGCCGCGTCGCCGTCTAACGAATAAACATTGGTACGGAACCCATAGAAATGTAAACAAAATTTATACTTATTGTTAAAATCTCTATAAAATGTGTGATAATTTGATGTGCATATGTCTAATGATCATTTTTGACCGCCAAATGGCATTTTTTTTTACTTTTTTATTAGATCCTTGAAACCGCTAGACCTGCCTTCATGAAAAATTGATTTGTCAATACAAATAAAATGTTTTTTGAATTATTAAAATCGGACGCTCCGTTCTCTTAAAAACTGAGTTACCGTTTTTGGCACTTTTTGCCCCGTTTCTTCGGAACGGCTAAACCTACCTTCGCCAAAATCTAATCAGCACGTCTCCTTATCAATACGAATCTAACGTTTTTTGAATTATTCAAATCGGTTGATCCGTGTTCCCGAAATCGTCGACGAAAATTTGTATCCGCACACACATACACACACGCACACGCAAACACACACACACATACATCCATTTTTTCTAAGGTATGCCAAAATATTCAGAAACCTTTGAAACGTAAAGATATATAAAAATTTTCATTTTCGATTTTTTGCGATTACTACTACTTGCCCTCAAGAACTTTGATTTTTTTAAATATAATTTTTTTAACAATTTTTGAAAATTTTGAGAACATTTAATTTTTTTTTTGTTTTCCTTTTCTTAAAGCGATTGCGCTGCCTAACGGATAAACAATATAAATATTGGTACGGAACCCATAAAAATGTAAACAAAATTTGTACTTATTATTAAAATCTCATCTAATAAAATATCTGATAATTTGATGTGTATATGTCTAATGATCATGTTTGAACGCCAAATGGCATTTTTCTTAACTTTTCTCATAGTATTCGAAAATTGAGTTTGACGACTTTTAGATATTCAACTCGTATTTTTTTTTAATTTACTTTATTTTTTTTAAATAAAATTAATTTGTGGAAATTTAATATCATACTGCTCGATATCGACCTGGCCGTTTAGGGGATATTTTGTGCAACTAGCTGTCAACCATTGTATCATGACTCCTAAACGGTTTAACCGATTTTTATGAAGTTTTATAATCACATTCAGTATGACTGAGAATCGACCAACATTTATATTTCATACCTCTAAGTGGTAAGGGTCAGCCACCCCTAAGATTTTTTTTATTTTTTGGACCAATATCTTTTATTTCGTATTCGCACCGCGGCACGCAAAATAACTGCAACAATTTTTTTTATTCGAATTTTCTACAGTATATTTGAAACAACATTTTGAAAAACTCATCATAGCGGATTTAAAAAATATCGATTTTTGATTGTTTGGCGAGCACTTTATTCAAAATCATTAAATTCCAATAAAAAAACGGATAGTAATTTATTGATAATTGATGAACAAATTAAAATCCGCTATGATGGGCACTTAAAAATGTAATTTCAAATGTACTGTAAAAAATTCGAATGAAAAAAAATCAAATTGTTGTAGTCATTTTGCGTGCCGCGTTGAAAAGTCGTGTTTCGAGAAAAACGCGTTTAAAGTTTTGAAATAAATTATAGAAAAAAAAATGAATAATTTGTCAGTTCAATTCTTTTACTATTAATCGGATATTCCAGCAATATACAGAAGCCTTTTTATATTTTATATAAATAGCCCGATTTATATTTTTATTCTTATTTGTTTCCCTTGATGATTTTATATTAGAGCGTCCTACTTTTTTCGCACCCTTCAATCACCGTTCGGCATGCTTAAGCCGTTTATAATCGACTTCAAGACAAACTAGTGGGGTGTATGGCATCGTGCCTTAAGGCAAATTGCTGGAACTTTCCGTACCGTAACGAAATGTTCGAGGAATACTGAATGTTTTCAAATAGATTATTATAAATATTGTAACATTATCTAATATTTATAAGAATTATATAAACTGAATTGCAAAGTTGAAATTATTTGTTTAAAGTATATTAGAATTATAGTCAGAATTAAAAATAAAATCTGAATTATTTTCGATATACAAAGAAATTTTTTTTTTTTGAAAAAAAAAGTTGAAACAAACTTTTTTTTCTCCAAAATCAATTATTTTGTTAAGACAAGCAGAAAGTTCGTTGAATCATTTAAATCGGGCGCTTAGTTTTCTCAAAAACTGCCATTTTTTACACATTTAGCTCCGTATCTTCGAAATGGCCTTTGCCAAAAACTAATAAATACTTCTTCCAATCATTACTATCAGCCGCAATATAGTCAATCGGCCGCAATATCAGCTGCAATATAGTCAATCCTTATATGTGTTGACTCTGCACCGATCATCTATTGGTTCAAAATGCTTTTACAGTTTATTTATACAATATAAATGTTTTATAATAACATATGTTAGTATATTTAAGAAGATACATGATGTCATTTTGCTTTATAGTGTTTTTTGTTAATGTATTTGAGCGGTGTCGCTTTGGAGCAGTCCGACACGCATGGAAAAAAGCTCATAATTACATGTAAAAAAAGAAAGTTTTAGGAATGAAATAATTTTCCTCATATTTTAAAAGGTTGAAAGTATATTTTAAGCCTAAAAAAATTTTTTTGACGTAACCCCTTAATTATTTATTCAAGCAGCTTGTAGAAAAAGTAGTTTTGAGTAGTTCTGATTGCTGTTGAAAAAAAACACATTTGTTTCTACTCACAATTATTTAATTCACATTCAGACACGATTGTCAAATTATTTGTTTTTTAATCTGCATATGTATTCAGTATAGGACATAGAACGTCGCCGCAACTGCGGGTTCGGCACCGCACAGCGCACACTGCTCAGTGCACGTGATATGCCGGCTCGTTAGCACCTGCCCGAAATGAAAAGCGACCCTATTTCGAAATATTCGGTTCTTATGTCAACCCATGTCTCGGCCTCATCGAACCCATACAACATACAACATATAACATACAAGTATCGCATTCTCATAATGATTTCTATGGCACGCGTTACGAGTTCCGATGGATCCGCACTGACGATGACGAACGTATATATTAATTTTAATACCAGGAGTACAATGCAGCCGTGCCATAATTTATTTCTAGGCGAATGCGCTCCTACGAAGTTTTGTTTTGAAAGTTTCTAGCAACCGTTGAAATATTGTCGATGTTTGGTTATGGTTAAATGAATATAAAAAACTTGTGTCACCGATGCTGAATTATAAATTAACTTATGAAAACAACGACTTTTTTTGGAAAATCATAACAATGAATAAACAATAGCATTGATAAATATTGAAAATTTAACGTCATAATTTTATTCTATTGAGTTTTTCTGTAGCTTCGTGGTAGCGAGCTTAGTTTTGCAATTTACACATTTCAGTAGTAATTTTACTGTTTTTAAAATAAAACATGACTAGTAGTACATGATATCGTGCCTCAAATAATCTTTAGAAAATTTAGAAATTTTTGAAATAATTCGACTTTTTTCAAAAATTTGAATTTTTTTGAAATCTGAAGTTTTTGAAAAAAATAGATTTTTTGAAAATATTGTAATTTCTTAAAAATTTTGAAGCCCATTCAAGTTGGTTGAATCATACTGTCGATAATGTCGAGGACATTTGTTTGAACTATATAAGTGAACTTTAACCCTTTCCACTCGCGCATTGCAAAATTTATATGTATTTTGTCATTAAAAAATTTGTCATTAAAATCTCTATAAAATATCTGATAATTCAATGTGGATATGTATAATGATCATTTTTGACTACATCATTTTTAAATAACGTCCCGTAGGACAATTTATAGTAATCGCAAAAAATCAAAAATGAAAATTTTAATATATCTTTACGTTTCAAAGGTTTCTGAATATTTTGGCATACCTTAGAAAAAATGGATGTATGTGTGTGTGTGTGCGGATACAAATTTTTGTCGACGATTTCGGAAACACCGATCAACCGATTTGAATAATTTGATTTGTATTGACAGGTTGAAGAATTGACCAAATTTTCATGAAGGCAGCTCTAGCGGTTCGGGAGATCTAGTGGAAAAAGTAGAAATAAATGCCATTTGGCGGTCAAAAATGATCATTAGACATAAGCACATCAAATTATCAGATATTTTATAGAGATTTTAACAATGAGTATAAATTTTGTTTACATTCCTATGGGTTCCGTACCAATGTTTATTCGTTAGACTGTAACGCGACACTTACGCGCTTTGATATTTCGACTCTATGCAGTTAAAGCCGTACGATAGCTTTGAAAAAAGTTCAGAATTTCCAAAGTATGTCAAAATAAAAAAAACATTTTTTTTTCAATTTTTTTTTTCAAAAAAAAAGTAATTTTTTGTCAAATCTATAATATCTCAAAAACCTATTTTTTTTTAAATAATTTTGTTTCATTAATGTTAATCTTTTTTAAAAAATAAGAATTTTTGGTACGGGAAGTACCAGCAATTTGCCTTAAGGCACGATGCCATGCGCTTCACTAGTTTATTTTTCTGAATCTACGAATGTGCTGGATCTGCCTTTCCAAAAATTCAGTCAATTTTTCATTCCGCCAAAACAAGTAAAATGTTTTCAGAATTATTCAAATCGGACTCTCCATCCTCTCAAAAATTGAGTTACCATTTGTTGCACTTTTTGTCTCCACATCAATAAAAATCGAATGTTTATTGCATCATCCGTGCTCTCGAAAACATCGACAAAAAATTGTACCCGCACATACCTACATGTATACACATACATACTTCTTATATTTTGAATATAGGATGATATAGGATTGTAAATTAAATGTATATTGTAAATTAAAAAACAATCGGAACCTCTTTTTAAAAATAAAATTTATTTAATTTTTAATTATTCCATTGTAAGTTTAGGGGATATAGATTACCTATTCAGAAATTCTCAGAACATTTGTATCAGAGGTAGAAGAATAAATTAAAAATATAATCAAAATATTTTTTTAAAAATAAAATTTATTTAATTTTTGATCATTTTATTGTAAGTTTCGGGGATATGAAAGCCTTCTTCAGAAAATTTGTATCAGAGGTAGAAGGATAAATTGTGTAACGATCAATAAATATCAAATTGCGTTATAAAAAATAAATAGATTAAATAATAATTAAAAAATATTGGCCTATAAAACAAAGTAAAGCTTTTAACAAACTAAACAACACTGAGTAATAAATCACATATTACAATATTAAAAATGATAGTAATCCTATGTGCTTTTTTGTTTTCGATGATACCGTTTCTAACCAATTTTATTGCTTACTATTCTATATTATTAAATTAAATAAAATAATTTGTGATATCAAAACAATTACTAAATTCACCAGAAAAGATACTTAACAGATCGTGATTGAAATATATTTTGTATTTTATTTTTTTACATATTGGTTCTGTATAGCTACTTGTGAATATATAATAACCCTTTGGTTATCTATAAGTGAAGACTACATTTTATTAAATAACTGAACACTAAGCCTGACTAAGTCTGATTAAGCCTGACTTCAAGTCTCACTACCTGACTACATCTTAACTTCTTATATACTAAATAATTGTACACAAAACGTGATTCCAAAATCTAATAGCAAGGACGGATAACTTTGGATAACCTTCAAATAGCTAGTTGTGCTTTAACAAAAACAATAAACAATAAAAATTATATTTATGATTACGGAATATGTTGCAGCAATGCCCAAGAAAAGCGTTTTGCACTTGAGATTATATTCGAGACCTATAACCTCAAGTGGAAATTCTCTACCATACTGCTTGATATCGAGCTGGCTAAAGTATTTTTATATTATTATTTGCTTCTAGAATTGAAATCACTCAATCTAATATTTTGAATAATCATCGCGCGTTTGGTTCGAGCTCTATTATAAATTCGTGTCGAATTGGGGGGTTCGGTGTGTAACGTATCCATGGGTACAAAGTTGCATGGGGTCAGTGGAATTTTCTTTCCCTTCGATTCCTGATTCCTAATATTATACAAAGAGCGCTCACGTTTCGATACATTTGCGTTCGACGTCGAACTTATCGAGTAGGCTTACCATAGGGTAAGATGGGGCACATTGTTATAAAAGAAATGAATGATAATGTAGCGAAGAAAATATTTATTTAACCAATTTCTAAGTCGTATAGATATAATTTATCATAGTCACTTTTTACTTAAAAGTATATGAACAAAATTTTAATGTGCGACTTCTTGAATTAAATTGCACTTCAGTCACAACTCTCGATTGTCTCTTATCTGAGGTAGGGTAGAACGAAGCATAAAGGCCCGTGGGTAAAAAGATCATCATCACCATCATTATCTTAAAAAACAAGCAAAGTATAAATTTAAAAAAAATACTATTTTAAAGCAGAAGGCAAAAGATCATCCTAAATACAATACTAAATACAATTATAATATATCCTAAATAAAAATGCAACAAGAAGTATATAAAAAAGTTTGTCTTGCTTTTTTCTTCATTTGATCACACGAATTCGATTATTGTTGAAACGTGGTACAAATTTGGGCGATGTTGATTGTTTAATTATAGACGCAAATGGAATTGTCTAAACTGTATACTAACATTATCAAAGTAAATTATAGAATCATAGATATTTGCATTGCAACAGTATGCATCATGTAACAGAGTACCCCATCTTACCCTGCTACAGGATAACATACTACCCCTGGGTGTTGTTGCTTTTGTGCTTCTAGCACAAATTGGAAGCTCAAATTGATACAAAAATGTAGAATTTTTTTTTTTATAATAACACACATTTGGATTTGCAATTTTAAATATAACTTTTGTTTAATTTTTACAACTGCCCAAAGTAGACAACAAGAAAAACTTGTGGTATGCAAATAAAGGTGTTAAACATCTGGCCATTGCCAGTAATTAGCCAAGTCGGTCTTTAAATATAAAAATTTGTTAAACTTATATGTTTTTATATTTATTTTAAATAGAAAGTTCAAAAATATGTCATTGTGTTAAATTCATGGAAAGATCATTTATATTTACTACGTGCTATAAGTTAAAGTATGCTTTCTTGCATAATTGCTTTATTAACAGAATAGTATAAGTAATATTTAAAATAGTTAATTTTTCTATTTGTTGAAAATCGTCAAAGTTTATTTGTCATTTTTTTCAAAGCTGTGTTATATTTAAAACTATAGTGCGTATTATTAAGGTGCATAATAATTAATAAGCGAAATGTGGATATAAATTAGTATGTTAGTCAATTAGTAGGTAATTAGTCATTTTTTTTCAAAAATTTTGAAATTCTTCAATAAATATAATTTTTTCAAAGTTATGAAAAAATGTAAAAGATTTTAGAAACCCAAAATTACGGTATGGGAAGTTCTTGCAATTTTTCTAAGGACACTATGCCACCACTAGTTCAAATTTTAGTTAATGTATGATTTTCTTTTTTTCGAGGTATTGTTTGTTTCTTGGTGTCAGACTTAAAATTAGTATTTCATTTTGTTAATAAAATTAGACAGTAATGTTAATAAAATTTTGTCTCTATGTAAGTGTTGCTTTTTGTTAGCCAACAGTAATAACAAGTAATGAAAACATAATTATCCCCGAACAGCTCCATATCAAGCTGTATAATATCTTATTTTCACTTGAATTTGCATCTCAAATATACATAAGAAAAATCTCTTTTTGTGGACATTGTTGCAACATGTATACAGTCTACACATTTAAAAAATAGGAGTGGTTGACCACTGGGTTGTCCTGAGAAAAAACACTAAGTCAGGATTAGGGTTTATACAAAAACCGACATTTCAGAAAACCGGTTTTCGAATTTGCATTTTATTAAAAAAAAACAGTTTTAACCGGTTTTCAAATTTTATATAGGAAATAAATTTTTGCTCGAATATTCTGTAATTTATCCGCAAATTTAGTGTAATTTAGAGTAGTATTAGACTGAATTTATTTATTGTTCAATTTTATGGATAGTAAACAAATTTATTTTAATTTGAATTAGTAGAACTAAAAAATTATAGTTTATCTTGATTAAATAAATTTAATAAATAAAAATAAAATAATTATATTCGTATTTATCATTTTCACATAAAAGAATGAAAATATTTTTATGGTAGTGAAAGGAAAGTTTTCGAATAAATAAAAATAATATATTTCTGAATAAAAAAAATCATTAAATTAAAAAAAAAAAAAATAAAAAAATATTAGATACATTTTGATACCTAGTTTTTAATATCAATTTTAGTTTTAAAAATAATTAAGCTAAACTCGGGTATTGTCTATTCCGAGTAATTTTAATAAATTATTTTAAACATTCTAATTGTTTTTTTTTGTTTAATAAAATACGATTTCAAAAAACTGAGAATGTCTATCGAGTTTCTACATAGACGTAGAAACTCACAAAATTTCCTGAAATAGAAAATATTCTCATACTTGCGACCAAATTATGCTTAATTGTTTTTAAAGCTTGATATGATAATTCCAAGTTTTTTGTTCTTTAATTTGTGGCTTCTAGGGTTTAAAACTATTTTTTTTTTAGTTTGAGTAGAGGAAGTTATTTGTTCAAGAAGAAGTCACACTGATTTAAATTAATATATGCACTGGTATAAAAATCTAAATTAATATATACAATTTCTGGGAATCATTGCAGACTGATAAGATATCAAATGCTATTGAAACGATATGATTTCAAGAATCAAAATGGTTTCATCTATCTTTTATATTTGGCTATATTTGTCATTTTCCATTTATACAGTGAAAACCGACTTTTTTCACTAAAAACCGGTTTTCGAATTCCATAATTTTTGCCAAAAAACCCTCATCTACAAATTTAAAAAATAGGAGGTTTTGAGGGTTGATTTGAGAGAAAAACATTAAATTAGGATGTACTATAGCAAACACGTAGTTAATATATTTATTTGCAATCAAAGATGTGAATAAAATACTTTTGTATTGAACAATTATTAATAGGGCGTTTCATGGCGTAACGTGAGTTCAAACTCTTGCTCTGGACAACCTGATATCATGCAGTATTGATATCAATTTTTACTTGAAATGTAGATTAAAAATATTTCAAATTGAAATAGCCTATTTTGAGTCCTGATATGTGAAAAATACACCCATTATAAATATTTATCATTATTATTAATAATAAAAACTGTTGAGACATCAAGTGAATTTAAACACAATTTTGATCTAATGTTTTAATTTCATTATCCTATGTTATTCATTTACCTAAATATTGAATTCAAAATAAAACTTTTCATATAGTTTACACTGAATCAAAAAGTAGATTCAGCCGAGCCAATTTTAAATAATCCCTGCGATATAAGGCTCGTGTTGAGCGAAAGAAGTAAAAAAAAAGTTTTTCAGTGTACTGCTCGTGTTTGGGGCTACGTGTAGGTGTATTTTCTTTATACATGCACATTGGCCACGGTTCTGTGTACATCGAAGTATAAAACAGTGGGGAAATATCGATTTTATACGGTGTAGTACATAATGCACGCTCTCTCTCTGTCCTTCTCTCTGGTCGCCGGGCACATAGACAGCAGTCAGGCGGGCAGGCGGGCAGGCAGGCAGGCAGAGAGCTAGTAGTGAGCGCTCTTTTTAGGGAAGTGCGAAGGGACCGCCGCGAACGCTTTCTCATCGGCTCTCTCCACCTCGACGCCTTACAACGTACAACGTACATGCTGGCTGCGTTACGTTACGTTTATCCACCTATTACATATCTTCATGCAAACTTAAATACATGTATCGAAACCAAGTACCCACAAATGCGTCCTTATCGAGGATTATTTAATGGAAGTTTCCGGAAATTAAAGTTAAATCATTTGGATATGTCTGTTAGGATATTTAAATCTTGCCGACACATTTGTATATATATATATATACATATATGAGTAAGTTCTTCATTCTTGCTATGCTCTGTTCAACAAAATAAAAAACAAGTTAGTGTACGTATATATGATAGTGCAAAATTATGTGCCATGCGCTAGCTACTGATGTAAGACCATATTTATATCCACTGATGATGACATAAAATCCTATGTCGAAACGTTTGGAAAAATTAAATATTAACTTCTAAATCTTTGCCTTTCATTTGATGTATGCCCTTGAAGAACTTACTCATATTTCTCAACATCAAAACTAACTTCTTTAACATATATATATATATATATATATATATATATATATATAGATATATATATGTATATATACATTTTCGAATTTCCTTGCTCCCAAGGGCTTAAATGGTTTCAAATTGATGAAAAACAATTCTCAATTAGCTCTTAATTTTATCTTTTAGATAGAGCGCAATTCAATCAAAGTTTTGTATGAAAATAGCATAAAAAAATTTTCAAAAATTTTCCAGAGCGTCGAATTTTCAATAAAAAATGAAATGAATTTTCACTTTTAATACATTTGTCGCAAAGTTATACCAAAAATTTTTTTTTTAATTTTCAAATTTTTTTCCATGCTATTTCCATACAAAGTTTGATTGGATTGCGCACTATCTAAAAGTTAATGGGCTATTTTCAATTGGAAACATATTTTTTATCTATATTTTTAAGTAAAAATGGGCAACGCTGCTGCCCGATGTCAGGTTGGCCAGAGCGGGGTTCGAGATTCTAAGTGCTTTTGACAAATACATGAAGGATTTATAACTCAATATTGCAGAAAGATAGATTAGGTTGATGATGGAACGTCTCCGAACGTCTCCGAAACGTCGTAATTGAACATCAACAAAAAATATTTGTTTTTTAATTTATTAGATTAATTGTTATACATACTAATTGACCCGACAAGGGTTATTTTACCATTTAATTTTACCATTTCCGGAAAATTTGAAGAGTATAAACAAAATAGGAGTTTGTGGTAGGAGGGTGAAAATTTAGGTCATTTTTAACCACGCATTACAAAAAAATAGTGTAAGAAAAATTGTCAATAAATATTGAAAAAAGTTCTATGAGTAGAAAACCCTTATTTTTTAAGTTAAATTTAAGTTTTTCCATAAGCAAATAGGGATTTGTGGTAGGAGAGTTTAAATTTAAAATGTAAATATACTCGTATATTATTATAAAAAATATATATATTAATAAATTATATACACACACATATATATATATATATATATATATATATATATATATATATATATATATATGTATATATATATATATATATATATATATATATATATGTTGAAGATGTTTAAATTTTATGTTGAAATGTATGATTAATTTCTTGGAGGACGTAACGTTAAGTAAAAATAAATAAAGTAATGATTTTAAAAACATCTTTATTTTTCTATACGTTTCGACGTAAAATTCTACGTCATCATCAGTGGTTCAACAATTTAAAAAAAACAGAAAAAGTAACGTTAAAAACTAAAGTTAAACAGAACAAGAATAAAAAGAAAGAAATTTAACTAAAAAGACAGACTATATATATCTAAATCTTAAACAATTACAGAAAGCATAACTTACTTAAAATTCTTAGTTTAACACTTATACATATTAACAACACATAACTTGTGAATTAATTATTCACAATTATTTATAATTGGAAACAAGCACCAAATGTCAGTGATTACTTTTTTTATAAAAAATAAAATGCTTCTAATATGCTTTCTAAGCAGAAATATTTGGAACAACAATACTAATGCTAAAACTTAATTTGTTACTATGCATTATATATTTTCATCATATCTGTCTGATATAAGCATAAAAGCACCAACAGTATTTATATAATACATACAAAATTGCGTTTGGTAAAATTTTTTATATTTCTAAAATTCTTCAAAAGTTTATTTTTCTATTAGTATCTGAAAATATTCGAATAAAATATCATTGGATCTATATGGATACAGATGTTCATTATATAATAATTGTATCATTTGCTTTGGTTAAATTTTTTACGATTGGAATCTGTGTAATTGTGTCCAGAAGCACGTGGTATCAAGCCATTATAAAATCGATAGCGCCTCTAAAACAACTCGCGACATCAATAAGGTACATGAATGGCCTTGAATGTTTGCACTTTTTGGTGAAACAAATAAATAAACTATAAAGAAATTAGAAATTAATAGGGGTTAATTATATTAAATCAATTTATATTAAAAAAATAATAATTGGATAAATTATTTTAAAATATTATTATTTTTGATAAATAAATTCACTAAATTGGTGACCCTGGCGCGACTTCACGTTTCTATAAATATATAAAATGCATTAAAAATATGATCTGGTTACAAATATTGAGATGTCATGACTCTGTTGGTTTAAGTTCCACATAAAACCAATGCTGACTCTAACCTCTACAATAATAAAACCAATGGTACAAATACCTAAAAATAATCTACAAATAGTGGTAAATTAAAGCTTCTAAACTCTTTATAATTTCTAGTTTTTTATTGTACAATGTAAAGCAGGAGAAAGTCTACTGAATATAGAAATTATAAAAATTATACATAAATTAAGAAAATAAGGGCCAATTCTTAGATAAAATAGGTATGTTATGGTAATACTATGTTGCGGGTCTCAATTCGTATGAAATGTCAAAATGTTATGTATTTGCAGTGTGATCAGACGTTTTGCACATAAATCTTAACTTCACATATGTGTTATCAAAGAGATATCAGAAAAACGTATTTATGTTAAATTTGTTATTACACGTTTGTGCGTTTTGTAGGTAATTTTATGTGTGAGACGCCTAATCGCATAGCTAATAAAGAGCTTTTTGAACGTTTGTAATTCATACGAAGACAGACCCGTGACATAGCTTTACCATAACATTTCTATTTTTTAAGAAAATTGTTCTTAAAAAAGTAAGATGAACTCTCTATGCTCTGCAGTGGGGAAAAAATGAAAATTAAGTAATTAATAGTGGGAAAAGGGGTACGAGTTTTGAATTATTACAGTTGGTATATCGGATTATTTTGAAAAACTTATAGAATTGAGTATAATTTGTTTAAACAGAAGTTTGTATGAAAACATGCCATGCCCTTTTATAATATAATTCTATCCAAATTGATATAGTTTTTCATTGAAAAAATTAACCCTCTATGGGCCCACTTAAATTTCAGGTCACATTCCAAATTTTTCGATATTACCAAATAATAATGACACATAAATTTCAATTCTATAACGTTGCCAAGATAATTAATATCAATATCTATAATCTTTGCTAGTTTCATCAACCTGAAATAATATTTTTCTGGACAAAAGTGTGAATACCTAGGGTCCGCTGTCACTTGAAAGTCACACAATTCATTAACTCCTAAAAATTGTTCAAACATGTTTTTTTGTTTTTCATTTGCATGCATAGGCTTATAATTACTGATTTTTTATTTGCCTATTTTAAGAATGTAAAACAAAGATTCGGCTCATATTTTGGGTTTTAAACAAAAGTATATTGACAACCTATATATAAGTTGTGAATGAATTCTCCAGATCCGAGCCTTATATTACGTAGGCTAAAAAAAGCATAGAAACCACGTCACATATAAATAACGCAAATTAGTTGTTTACTCAGCATACACCGTTGTTAGATTACACAAAACGACTGAGCATTACGATGCTGGGCGAGGGAGGGGGGGGTGTATTGAATCTATCACGGCATACGAAGCGTTACCCGAGCGAATGCAAACGGTCAAAGCGCGTAGGGAACCGTTTACCAAAACGAGGCCTTCCTCGGTTTGATTGCCGCCTGTTGCCATCCCTCACCATCCCACGACAAGCCTCATGTCTAATGTGTGACACCACCATTGTATTTCCGTTGCAGACTGCCAGATGCGCAATGTTAATGTGAGAGCAGTCAACTTCAAAAGAAGGAAATCGTCCCCAGCGTCATACTTGTGAGTTTCAACGTTTCTGGTCAGATCTCTGTCTCGTTATGATCTATCACCCCATTCCAATCGGACTCGACACACTCACTCGAATCCTCTAATCCGTGTTGTGTGATTCCCGAATACCCCCTAGACCTTAGACCTTAGACCTTAGCCCCGAGCCCCGAGCCCGGCCCTTTTGCCCAAGTCCCAAGTCCTCCTGCTTGCCAGTAGCCGTGTTGCTGTTTCGGTGTGTTATGAATTAAGATAGTGCCGCAACGCGATATCTCTGTGCGTGTTACGCTACTCACCAGCTACGGCGCGATGCCGGTCGGTCGTTCTACGGTCGGCTACGGATTCGAAAGCGTAGCGGCCGGACGGACGCACGCAGCACGCCGCATCCGCGGACGAACGACTACCATGTTCACATCTTATACTTGACCTATATAGTCCAGTCATTTGGTCGTTTTGCCGGTACAGTACTCCGGGAATTCTGAAAATTGGTAATTTTATAGATTTCGAGGTGCTTTTTACGAAAATCAACTTTGCCACCTCAAATTTGAACGGCAAGTTGCCGCCATATTGGAAAAACGGCGTCAAAAAACAGCTTTTTAAAATATCTCCTTTTTGGCTTATTCTACGATAAAAGTATTATTCTACAAATTAAACTAGATAAAATTTTCTATAATCTTTAAAAACCGTTTTTTCGTAAAATT
>NW_020538040.1:184256068-184279826 GCF_003426905.1 Ctenocephalides felis
TGCGTGTTTTAGATTACCTATCTGTAATTATAAAAGAAAAATTCTGCGTATAATTATATATATATAAGTCGAATGTATAAATTGTCCCATAGTTCTTCAAAAAAATAAAACACTACCTTTTCAAAAATAGCGTGTTTTATTAAAGAAAATACGTAAATTGAATTATATACTTAATATATACAATAGCTTAATATAAGTAAAATGTTTTGAGTGCAAATTTATCAAAATATTTACAACATCCATGCATAGTCGCACATAACATTAACCCAAAACAAACATTCCATTCTCTATTATGCTTTACTTTGCAATATCCACAATGTCAGAATGCTCCTTTTCCGAGCTCCAAGGTAAATTTGTTAGAGTCTCTTGCATTGTGGATTCTGCGAAACTTCAAAGAGTAATTTTTTTCTGATCTCTTATACATTTGTTATTATATAGACAAATATTAAGTACTGCCGAACATGTATACGTAGACGTTTTCAACACGGTAATATGAAGTATTTATAACGCGAATGTTTACATATCAGTGTATGGTAGATGGAGAGCTGGCAAACTATTGATCCAGAAAAATAATAGAAATATATTACTTGTCAGTTGTTTAAGGATATATGCATGTCTTATGCTCTTAAATCATCATTCTTCGGTAATTATTCTAATAATTTTATAAATTGTATCCGGAAAAGTCCCGGATTTCTACCTTTCTCCTAGGATTTTTTTAAAGCAATATTTGTCGCCGGTTTTTATTGCAGGCAATATTTGTCCCGGACTGACCCAAATTTTTGAAAAGTTATCATTTCTAATATTCATTTAAAATATATTGCTAGCCTGTGAATTCCAAAAAGTGCAAGAACTTCTAACTAAAGTGACCAAATGCCCTGAATTTCACGGAACAGTCCCGGATTTTTTTAAAGACAATATTTGTTTCGGATTGAACCAAATTTTTCAAAAAGTACTCATTTATAATATCCATTTAAATATATTTTAACTACAATTACTTCTACAAAATTTAAACAGAAAAAATGTGCATATAGTGGATTTCAAAGGTGGGTATAAATAATCACGGACCTTATCGCAAACTTTCCCTGTAAAATTTACAAAAAATAATTAGAAAAAAATATAGTTTTCTTATGAATAAACGCTCCTATAGAAAGAATATTTTGTTTAATAAATAACTTTCAGGCAAGTAACAATACTCGATTTAAAATAGACACAAGCAATATTTGTTACTGTATGAGATTAAAAGCTCAGTATGATTTAAATAGGATGCAAAGAATGATATTATATATGAATTTAATTTATAATATTGAGTACAAAAATAGTCTGAACATAAATAAATGCCTCGTTACAAGTATACATACCAGTTTTGAAATAAAATATATGGTCACCTAATATTAATGCTCATAAAACGCTTAACAATAAATGGCTCTACACAATCAGAGAAAAGCGAAATTTACTGACATAAAAATAAACGTTTATTTATTATATAAACTTAAAAACCGAATTGAAAAAATATTGTAACTTACTACTCGCAAAACTATAATTCTATAAATATAGAAGTAAAAGCGTGGGCTAGCAATCCTTAGTACTGGGTTCGATGCCAACTTGGTATCAAGTAGTATCATGTAGTATGTATTATTACTTAGTGTCATAAATCTGAAATATCATCTGAGAAAAAATGAGCCTTTGGTAAAGTGACAATATTTTTTAGGACATCCAGGATGGTTACTTTTTGTTATAATAATTCGGGACCGGGAAAGAGCGTGTTCTTTATGCTGAATAACTTACTTATAAGCATATTTGTTGTAAATATCATTTTCAGATATTTTTTGGGTAATTATAATTTTATTATTAAGTTCTAAATCTGGGACATCGAATTGAAACCCGGGTCTGTCCCGGCCAAACCGGGACCCGGGTCACCTTACTTTTGGGGGCATATAATTGCCACAAAGGAGAATGGTTAACCGATGGGTCGCTCTTACGTGAATCAGTAAGTTCATAGTTCTGTGTGCTATTTACTGTTGAAAAAAAATAAAAATAAATATCCTAGTCATGTGTCCAACGGTCTATAAAAATAGTTTGCCAACTCTTCGACTATCTCCACATTAAGTCGAGCAGCCACGAAGACTGCATCTTATAACGCACAACGTGCGGTATATCAAACTACTCGGCTGCATAAATAACCGACGCTGTATAAATAATCCGAAAGATTCAGCATCGGTGTGTATCAGAGATCGGAGAAAATTCACCGCACATACATGCCGCATATTTTCCAAAGTTTACATTCGATTTAAACAACTGCTCGGAAATTAACCGTTGATAATAACTTTATTGCCAAGGTGTGAACTCTTCCGATGTCAGATGGCCATCGAAATGTTTAAAACCGAGAAAACATCTACTGTTTAAAGAGCAACTTTGGAAGTATGCTCCATGTGCTAGTATAAAATTTAATAAAGTCTTACATGTACTAATTATTTCAATTTTTCAAGTGATCACAAACTTTTATTTAAAAAAGACGTTTTTGCTAAAACTAATCATATGTACAAATATTTGAATATTGGGAATGTTGATATATTTGATAGCCATTGATTATTTCATGGAATAATTAATGATAGATATAAAAAGCTACTAATAAATACTATTTATTCATATCGATGCATTGTGTACTTTTCTTAAGCTCATTAGATCAATCATACAGGCGAATTTATCATTTTCCAAAATAAATATCGATCGGTGCCGTCGAAGGATAAAGGTTGTGGATTAAATTTGGCAGTCCGATATAAGAAAACTGTAAGCGTGCTCGCGTAACAAAATGAAATATATATTACATGACCAAAACGGTAGCAGCAACAATTACAATGCTAAACTAAAATCGTAAAAAATTGACTTAAAATTAACTACAACTACATATAATACTAAAACATAAAGGCCACATGTAAGACGTGGGTAGTCTAATTAATATTAACATGTACATGAAGAATATATATTCACAATGTTCACATATAATATAATTAAAATACACATCCTACAAAGCAAAAGAGTGTATATTGAATCACACCTGATACTTTTGGGGGCAACAACGTCCACAACAAGCATGTAGCAATCCTAAGTTGCTATTGGTCGAATGAGCCGGACTCGCAATGGGCGACGGTGAGCCTGGTCTCTTTGGTTGACCGTTATACGGTACTTCCATTTCGACAAATTCCCGATCCTAAAAACGAATCACGCTTTCAAAATTTCATCCTAATTTACTTGATCTCAAATCAAGTGGCATGTCAACTATTTTAAATTGCATAGGACTATTACGGAATGTGCGCTTGGATTAGTACTGAATGCGTCTGTGATGATGATACAGGTGCCTTACATCTTGTATCGGTAGCGGCATGCAAGGGTAACATAGTGTTAGCGTTCATTTTTGTCTGAAGACGAAGGCATTTGTACCGAGTCGGGTATTGAGCGTTACGGCTTAACGACAGTGTTAGAAGCGTTACAGGCGGGAAAGGGCGCTGGCACATAAACATTTGTAAGAACATAAATTACCGTGGTTTTCTCCAGACATCGCAGCAAGTGATGATGCTGTAATTCGAAGATGTCCTCTTCCCGGAAGTTGTCGTCCAACTCGATGCCGGACTCTTGGGCTGCCATTCTAGCTTCTGCCGCCTTTTTCTTGTTTACGAACGCCGCACTGGACGACGCCTTTGCTATCCTGATTCGCGCCAGCCGAGCTTTCTGCGGTAGGAAAGCACACGTGGTTATAAAACCGGTCATTATGAATTCATCGTGGTGACAAAATTTATTCATTAATGGCTTTTTGCAGGCTCAGTTATTTTGTCCGCAGTTAGCTCAGAGTATATTAATATACTGTGAGAGTAAAAGCAAAAATTAATTGATGGATTTAATAAAGCAGGAAAATGAATAAATTAGAACAAGTAAAATATTGGACATGATAAAATAAATGTTAGTGTACAACTTGTACAACAAAGCTAGCATTTATACGAAATAATGAATTTTTTCCGAACGTACAATTAATCTCGGCAAGAAGCACAAAAAAGCTGTTACAGTCGGCATCGCATTTCTTTGACGGTATTACGTTGCCGTTCGCTTAGAGAGCAGGCAAGTAATACAATACCCCGAAACAAATCAAGACAAAACCAACAAACAAACGAATGAAAAACGAACGAGACCTCACATCGTCGTTGGAGTTTCAGTTCAGTTCAGTTCTGGCGCGGAAAATTATACATATAAAGTTTCATCGCGGAAGATGATTATTACGTCGTGTGTTGTGTGTGCGCTGCGGGCGCCTGCCAAATGGAATCAGATGAACAACAGGGATTTTTATGGGACGAGCTCTGACTGTGAGGACATAATGCCGTACGGAGAGCAATCGTGAAATAAAAACATGACGTCCTGTTATTCTTACATAATATGATTTTTTATCTCTTGCGAATTGCGAGAGCAAGTGCGCGAAAACGCCCGCAGAAAGGAAAAGCACTTAAAATTTATGTGGGCGGCGGCGGCGGTATTCATGTGACATTCAAATATACGTAATCATCGAGCTTTGAACTGTATTAACTCCGAGCATTGAATTTTAATTTGCTAGTACGTTTCAGGTAATTTAGGAACTCCTGCCGCGCAAATACAATTTGACTAAAGCTTCATATGATATCATCGTAAAACTATTGCGCGGGTGGATACTAATAAAACATTTCACATGAAAATCAAATAAATAACAATTACAATAAAAATGTTAAAAATTTGAACCAAATGTATGAAATAAAACTGGGTTTAAAAAAACAGATGGGCTCGCCCGTAGGTAAATGGCTAGAACGACTAGACCTGAGGTACCGGGTTCGATCCCGCCTTAAGCATCCTGTTGTCAAACAGTAGAGATAACAGTTTTCACTTGGAAATTTAAGATAGCAATATGTTTCCAAGTGAAAATAGCCCCGATCCGACATTGCTGCATCAATAAATATTCACCCTATTACAGAAATTGTAATAAATATTCATCATATAGAGATAAGTCAACGTTTGAACGTTTTTAAACAATAATCGTTTGTCGTTTAAAATAATAATACTACAAAAATAAAACATATTTTTATATGTTTGTATATGTTATTAACCAAATCAATAGTGAATGACGAGTATACTCGTCATGCAGCTGCAGCGAAATTTTGTGTATTGACGAGTATACACGCTATGCGTATAAATCAGTGAGCATTGGTTATTTAAATTGCAATTTTTGAAAAAATAGAAACCTATTTTCAAATTCAAGATATTCAGAATATTTTGAATCCATGGCAATAAAAAATAAATAGTGGTAAATAGCATTTTACCCGAAAATTTCACGTTTTCCAAAAATTCCCAAAAATTTACGTCGAAGGATCTTTTTTTGAATAGTTTACGTCGATTCTAACAAATTCAACAAGCGCCACAGTTAACTGGTTAAATAATAATCAAATATTTTTTATATAAATTTCAATGCACCATAAACAGCAATATATTTATGGTTAATGAAGCTGTAAGTACCTACATTATATGTA
Source organism: Ctenocephalides felis (assembly GCF_003426905.1). NCBI lineage: Eukaryota > Metazoa > Arthropoda > Insecta > Siphonaptera > Pulicidae > Ctenocephalides > Ctenocephalides felis. The sequence goes on from NW_020538040.1 coordinate 184,261,609, forward strand.
AATATGGGTATGGTTGGATGAAAAGCTCTAAAGTTTTTTTATAAAAACTCAAAGCAAGATGTCTGTTATCCAAATTAAATAAAATTAAGATTTTAATCGGTGACATTTATTAATTTTAAATCCGAAATATTTTATTATTATAACTCAACCAAACTGTTCATATTTTTCTATTTTTATCAATTATAGAACATAATTTTAATATTAAGCTTAATGCCGATTTAGTTCAATATTGATATTGATCTTTTACTGTAATGAGTCTAATCATGTACCCGCATGAATATAAATATAAATGAATGTAAATAAATATGTCTACAAACGAAAACCTTGTAATTGATACTTATTATCAATAAGAAAGTCTTTGCATTTTCATCATCTTAATAACAAAATTTGATGTTTGCTGCCTACAACCGCAAAATTTTGTAATGTTGTAATTGATACTTATTTTCATCTAAAATCACGACGGATAATTTTGTGAAACCTGAGATTCTTAAACGTAAAAGTATATTTTAAAATTTCTTAGAAAATCGAAAATTATCAATACGAATATTAACAATAAAGAAGTAGGCAATAAAATTTTTGGTTTCAAAAAATTTACTGGTACAAGTTTAATTTTTTTTTAATAATTTCAAAATCATACCTGGTCGTACAATCTAAATTAGACAAACTATAATTACTAGCAAAAATTTGCTTATATTCAGGATGGAATAGGTGCAAATATTGAAAAAAAATAAAAAAACTAAATCGTAAATTTGATTAGCATAGTACTCTTTACAGCAAATAAATAATATCATCGTTCCTGATGTTGTATTAGAAACTATAAACATTTATTTAATTAAATCACCAAGCTATGGTCATATGTAAATGTAAACTTTAATTGATACTTTTTATCATCTCACCACGATCTTTTTGGGAAACATGGGCTTCTTAAGATTGATTTTGTCGATATTTAAATATGTATAATTATATAACATTTTACTCATAATCAAAAATTATGAATGTGGAGATTAAACAACAAGAAAGTAGAAAATCAGACACTTGCTTTGGAAAACCTTTATTGGTACCAGATTATAGTAAAAATATGAATTATGATTATTCCTATGTCAAAAAATTTGGTTATCTTAAGATCTTTTGCAGTAAAACAAAATATAGTATCTTTGCTGACATTATATTGTAAACCAGAAAAATATGTTTTATTTTTTTTATGGCTTTTAATCTTTCGATCATTTTGCAAAAAAATATATTAAATTAACCTTTAACGAATAAGCGCAGAACGACAGATTCAACGACAGATTTTTAAGAAATTAAGTGCTTCATTTCCAAAACGAAAAAAGTTACATAATTAATATTACATTATTGGATTAGAATAGAATGGAATTTATCTAATATTGGTTGTTGACCAATAATCAAATTTATTTTCTAAATGCATTGTGCTCATATTGAAAATTACGGAATGAAATGCCCAAAATTCTTTTTGGTACGTCATGCCGCGGGTATGGCGGTATTCGATTATTTTAACATATTTACATTTAAATTCAAATCTATCTTTATAATCGCAAAACTTATAATTGATACTTACTATCGTCTCTTGGGAAACATGAGCTTATGATGAATTTGATTAATACTGTATTATAAAATTTGTCACAAAATCGAGAATACTCAAAGCGGGCGTTGAACAGTAAACAAGTAGATAATCTGAATTATGTGTCCAAAATTTATTGGTACTAGATTATAACAAATATTACTGTATCGATGAATTAGTAAATTTTATAATTAATACTTATTATCGTCTCTTAGGAAACATGAGCTTATGACGGATTTGGTTAGTACTATATTCTAAAATTGCTCAAAAGATCGAGAATTATCAAATCTGAAATTTCTGTCCAAAATCTTTATTGGTACCACATTATAACAAATATTACTATTAGGATAAATTAGGTTGAAAAACTAGTTGTAGCATACTTTCGTGACATTATAAGAATCTAGAAGGAACTCCTCGTTCCATCAAAAAATTCAATACCAAGTTTGTATGTTGGTTATTGGTTTTCACATAAAATGTTGAGATATATAACTTACACGTTGAGCTTTTCGTTTGTCCGCCCTCTGGTTCTGATGGTAGATCCTGCTGAAGTTGGAGACAATGACCGGGACGGGAAGGGCGATGACGAGCACTCCGCTGAGGGAGCAGACGCCGCCGACGATCTTGCCGGCGATGGTCTGCGGCACCATGTCGCCGTACCTGCGGACGCGGAAAATCACACACTGACCCAACGTTCGCTTTTTGCACGGACCGCCGACGGCTGACTAATCCTCAAGAGGGTTCGTTTCGAATGCGGTCCGCGTTCTATCAGCGAGCTTTTTCTGTTTTGTTAAACCGCCCGCTAGCCTCCAGCGAATTCTTGATTATGAATTTGGGGAGATGCTTTTTGCCCGACGGCGCGCTTTGCTTCCTCGCATCAAACAAAATTATTTATATCGAAATGGGCCGGAGAAGGTGAAGTCATGTTTTTATCATCAAAATTTGATGTTTACTGTACCAAACTTCTTGTCGTTTTCAATGATTTAGATTATTCTAGTACTAAACGGAATGAATTTTGCACGAAGTTTGAAACTGCGTACCTTGTTTGTGCACTAGTAAAATTAATACAAAAAAGACTTTGCGACATATGATTAAGTTGTAATCACGTGCTTTATTTGCATGGAATATGTCATATAACATCACGATTTTCAATAATATAAAATTATAATTTATAAAATTTAAGAATATGCTCATCATTTGTTTTGTTCATATTTTTTATTATATTTCTACATGATAAATATGTTAGGCTTATGATTATTAAAAAAATTAGATTTTCTAAAATTACTATTGGCGTTTTTGGAATCTATATTATAACAATGTAAAATTATGCTAAATCGTCGATTGCAGACTTGTAATCACTTGCGTTCAAAGTGAATTCTAATAGAATATTCTATATAGAGGCTAACGAGCGGTTGAACTGTTCAGCCTGTTAACTCTTTCATTCGCATTCAATTTAAATGAACCTAGAGTTATTTTTCTCAAAACAAATAGTTGATGTGTTCAGGTTAAAAGAATAGCGTTTATATATATACTATATATATATATATATATATATATATATATTTGACGGTTTTGATTGTACAATGTGATATTAGTACAATTGTGAAACTTCGACTACAGGATTTGTTAATGAAGTACATATTTATCCGTCTATCATGCAATTTCTTATGTTACTATATTTATGAACCTTATGAGTAGTCAATTTAAAAGCTGAGTAATTCTAACTCACCCCAAGGTAGTCATTGTGACGATGGTGTACCAAAAAGCTGCTGGTATCGACGTAAAGTTGGTCCCGTCCACATTCTTCTCGGCGTAGAACATGACCGTGGCAAATATGATGATGGCCATCGCCAATGAGAAAACGAGGAAGCCTAATTCGGAAGCGCATGATTTCAGCGTGTATCCCAAGATCCGGAGACCTTGCGAATGCCGCGAGAATTTAAATATTCGGAACACACGAAAAACACGCAGCGTGACAAACGCTCCAGACACATCGTCATTATCAGTTATACCCAAACCGATGTAGTACGGCAAAATAGCTACCACATCAATAATACTCATCACGCTGCGAACAAACTTACAACGGTCCGGAGCTGCAAACAATCGCAGCAAGTATTCGGCGGTAAATATCATGACACATGCTGTGTCTAAACAGAAGAACACTATTTTATAACGTTCGCCGCACGGCAATGTCCCCGCACGGCCTGGCCTATGTCCGCATGGCACGGTCTCTACAACATTGGCCATCACTGAAACGGCAATAAAGAACCCGGTCACATAATAGAACACTAAAGCAGCAGTCGACGTGTGAGGATTTTCGAACGCACGCCACATCTTCTGCCTGATATTCGTCAGCTGTTGCAGATTTTGATCGCCGTTCTCTGAAAGTTTGTCGTCCATGAGACGTTCCGCATTCTCACGTTTGCGGTCCCTGTAGTCTTCGTAACAGCAATCGCCGATAACGTCCGGCAAGATGCCGAAGAAGGCCAGCTCTTCATCGTAGCTGGTCAAACATTCGTGTTTCGGATAGTGCAACTTGCCGGTGCGGTAATAGTTGAGGATGTGCCGGAATATGTCCGGATCCCGATCGAAGAAGTACTCCTTGCCATCCTCGTCGTAAAAGAATTCGCGCTCGTTGGAACCGAGCAGAGTGTCGGGATACTTTTCGAGCGTGTTGCGCCAGGTCTCGAACCGTCGCCCGGAGACGTTGACGATGAGTTTTTCGTCGTCCGCTTTGCGGGTGTCCTTGATGACCGGCGGCGGCGGTAGCGGATGGGCCGCTACTGGAACCCAGCCTATGGCCGCCGCCCGAGCAAATGGAAGCCAAGCGGCTACCGAGGCCATGCCGCAAGGTGGTGAATCTTCCTCTCAGATCATCGCACTCTTCGACACGACGAGCTAGCGTCCGCACCGCATGAAACCTCCGTCGGATCCGACCGGTAGCTGCCCGGATGCATTGACACGCACTTCACATTAACTGACTGATCCTCACTGACCGAAACCGAACTGAACCGAAACCGTTTGTCTTTCAAACACATGTAGTTACTACATACACGCTCACACCGCAGTTCTGGTCGTCGGACCTCGGACGTCTCGCGCTAACTGAGCCAATGAGCTGGGACTCTACGCATCGAGGCCAATACCGGGACAATACGGGCTGAAAGACATTGCGCACACTCGCCGCATGCTATTCGAGACCGAACTGACGCCGAACAAACGAACGCCGGTACGAGCGAACCGCCATCGATTTTAGAAGAGAGCCACCGATACGGTGACGTCATTGTATTTATGTTGCCTTTGCCTTTTGTCTGAATTTGATAAACGTTGCATTCTTCACCTACTAGTTTCACGGCCTAGAATACCGACGTACCGACGTACCGACGTACCGACGTATTGTTGCAGGGCACTCATCTCCTACGATAGACCAATTCTGTTTATTTACACATAACATACGATGTCCTCATCGAACGAAATCCACCACGTCCGTGACGTTGACGTATGATATTACCGAATCGTTTAGGCCTACATTTATATGCTAATTAATCATTTTGTAATATGCTCGCACATCGTCACAAACCCTGCGATCACTGATTTTATTACACTGATTAGGATAGTGACGTCATAAGCACTTATGTTATACCTACGGATTAAGCAATCACCACGGTATTATATACTTTGATAAGTCCAGGATTTAATACACTATTTGTGATCATTAGAAATTACTTTTAAATAGTTATAAAAAATCTCTTTTTTTTTAAATTCTAATAAATTATTTTACTTTAATAATCTTTAATTTAAATATTTAATATATTTGCATCCCACAATTGACGTAATTCTACAAAATACAGCAATTCGTTTATTATTTAAATATATACATAATTTTTTAAATTTATACAAACACGTTTATAGTTTAGTTAATAACTAGAACATCCGTCGTATACGTTGTTTTTATTTTCAATTACATAAAAATTCCGTAAATCCTTTAAATCCCTTCATGCGTAAATTAAAATTGCAATGTTGATTGCGAATATACATTTAGCGAGTACAGTTTTGAGATAAATATTTAAAGGACGTTGAAATAAATGCGTAAACGCAACCCTTGCACAAAATACAAAGCCGTGATGAAGTAATGACGGCCGTAATTAGCTATTTCAAGGGGTTTCTCGGGTTACATACAATATAATATACGATCCAGTCAAGGGAGGAAGGGATTATTTATTTTAATCGTCATATATGATGAAATCATATTTTTGTAAATATCTATAATAATTTGTAATATAATTTGTAAAAATCATGCTATAAATACACACATGAATATATTTAATGTAAATAGCCAAATTACAAAATAAACTAGGGGGGGTAAGTGGCATTCTGAATTAAGGCAAGTTGCAACCACTTCTCAACATGTGTGAAACTTTTGCAGGTTATTCAATTTGGACACATTTTTCAAACATATTAATTATTTTCAACAAATGATGGAAATATTAAACATTATTGAAACAAAAGGATGCATCCAATACATACAGGGAGTATATTCTGAAAGTGAAAATGCGAGCAATTAATCCAAACTTCAATTAATTTTTGAAATTTAACTACTTGTCGTAGGCATCTAATAAGTGCCTATGTTAAGAACTCTACCTCCATGAAGTTTAATCAAAATCGTCCAAAAAAAATTTTTAATAATCAATTGCGAAGAAATTACCCCGGCAATCATTTTCAAAAACTAATCAGCATAATTCCCATGTTATTTTTCTATTTTATATTTTCAAATTTGGTTTAAAATTTCTATTAATTTTTTTTGCATTTTTCTTCTAAATCTTAAGGATATTTCTTCAATCCTAAAAAATGGCTTGGTGGATCTTTGTACTTCCGTCGTTTTGGACAAAATGTTGACGAAAAATCAAATATCGGCTCACACTTTTTCCAAAATTATGGATTATCTATCGAAAATGTATACTTCTTCGTTAGTTTAAAATTAATAAACAGCAATAAAGAGTCATTATCAGTATTTTATTCCAAAGTCTCAAACGATTCAGAATGACATGGCACGTTGAGAAAATATAAAATAGCAACTAGTATTATATTTTCTATCAAAAACATAACTTTCTTTATTAAACTAGAATTTAATAAATATACATAATAATTCAATTTATAAATATTTTCAGCGTTTCGAGAATATGAGTTGTCTCCTTCTCCAACCATTTTTTCTTCTGTAATGGTGTGTAAAATTATATATTTCAGTTGCTATTTTTTCAAATGACAGTTTATTTATGTTTCATACTTTCGTGCTGTTTAACTTATTTTTTCAAATTTATATTTCAAAAATAGTACAAGTTTATTTATAGCCATTTTGTTTATTATTCAAGGCTTGCAGTTATTCTTACGCTACAATAGCAGTAATCCACTGTACGAGAATGATTTCTATTAAAAGTTAGTTTATTGCGTCTATTTTGTGATGGCTTATATAAAAGATATATATATATATATATATATATATATATATATATATATATATATATATAACCGATTTCAAAATAGATGCAATAAAACAACTTTTAATAGAAATCATTCTAGTACAAAACTAAAACTACATAAAGTCTAACAATAAAATTATGTAATAAAATTTACAGCGATTTTAGAAAAAAAAATACCTATAATAGTATGGCAAATTGTTTGAAAAATAATAATATAATGCTACGGATTTAAAATTGATTGATTTTTTGCGGTAAGAAATTCTTCAAATATTCATTGCGTGAAATTTTTAAATCTCTGTGGCAAAAGATAATTAATAAGGGAAGTCTAGAAAAAAGAGTTAAACAAAACTGTTAAAATAATTACAAAAAATAGTAAAGTTAACCAGTTGCAAGTAGCATTTTGCCTTGAGGCAAGTTGCATGAACTTTCCGATACATATACATAATCAACTTAATTAATGAAATTTGAGATTTAGCTATTTAAATAATATACAACTGTTCATTTCAAAAATAAAATTTTCGCTTTCACTAAAAATTAATCAATGCGATTACCAATTGGTTTCTTTCAAACATACTTATGGACGTCAACTGTAATCAGTAGCTATAGGTAAAATGTTTTTTGAATTATTGAAATCGGACGCTTCGTACTCTCAAAAATTAAATTACCGGTTTTGGCATTTTTTGCCTCAAATCTTTGATATTCTATCAATAGGAATTGAATGTTTTTTGCATCATTCAATTCGGTTGATTCGTATTCCCGAAATCGTCGACGGAAAATTGTATCCGCACATACATACACACACACACATACATCCATTTTTTCTGAGGTAAGCCAAAATGTTTAGAGATCTTTTAAACGTAGAGATACTCGTATATAAAATTTTTCATTTTCGATTTATTTCTGATTACTATAACTTACCCTACGGAAAGTTAACAAATTACTCTGCCTATGGGGTAAAATAATTTGGCAGAGCAAACATATTTCTACAATGATGAATTAACTGGGAGTTTTACTGAACATAAAGGCAGGTCCAGCGGTTATGAACTCTCAATAAAAAAAGTTTAACAAAATGCCATTTAATGGTCAAAAATGTTTATTACACATATGCACATCAAATTATCAGATATTTTATAGATAATTTATAAATAATGTGTACACAAGATTTTTAATTATATATAGCTATGGTATATATATATATATATATATATACATTATATATATATTTTAACAGCAATCAGAACCTTACGTCCTATGAGCTGTTGGGCTGAAACTTCTCCTTACTTCGTATTTTTTAGATGGTAACCCAATGGTTAAACCATCCATATTTGCTGATTTTGTTATTAGAATTAATCTAAAAGGGCTGACTTTTTATTGGTGCAGCAATGCCGGGTGAGGGCTATTTTCACTTGGAAACATATTGCTATCTATATACAGTGGCGGCGCTAGACCATTCGTGGGCGTCGGCGAAATTCGTTTGCGAGGCCCCCCTTTTTTGCCAGTTGCAAGTTGACTAGTGGTACATGGCATCGTGCCTAGAGGCAAATTGCTGAAACTTTTCGTGCCATAATTTAAATTTTTGAAAAGCTTTTAAAAAATTTGAAAAGTGAAAGAAATTGACTTTTTTAAATTTGAAATATTTTGTTGAAAATTTCGAACTTTTTTTCAAAGCAATCACGTTGCGTTAGCTGCTTAGAGACGAAATATCGAAGCGCGTAAACGGCGCGTTGCAGTCTAACTTAACTCACTATTAATTAAAATCTTTATAAAATATCTGATAATTTGATGTGCATATGCCAAATGGCTTTTGTTGTGCTTTTTTACTGGATTTCCAAAACCGCTAGACCTGCCTTCCTAAAAATGTAATCAGTTTCGCACTTTTTGCCCCGTATATTCGAAACGGCTTATCCTGCCTTTGCCAAAAACTAATCAGCACGTCTTCTTACCTTCAATACATGACAAATGTTTTCTGAATTTTTCAAATTGGTTGATCCATGTTCGCGAAATCGTCGACAAAAAATTGCCAAAATGTTCAGAAATCTTTGAAGATATATAAAAAATTTTGTTTTAGATTTTTTTGCGATTACTATAACTGTATAGAAGATTTATTTTTAATCAGATAAATACACCAATTGAAATAGACAAAAATTACACAAGTTAAAATAAACAAACTCTTTGGCAAAAATGGTTTGTTCTCCAGCTATTAAAAAAGCTGGTTTTGAATTTTTAAAATTGGTTCAAAAATGTCAAAATGTCGTTTTTTTAAGACGCTTTAATTTTTTGTCGACGACATCAGAGCCGATCAACCGATTTAAAGGATTTAAAAAACATTCGATTTGTGTTGATAAATTGTCAAAGGCAGGTTTAGCGGTTTTGGAGATACAAAAAATGTTTAAAAAATTATCAATTTTATTTGAAAGAACTGATCATCCCAATAGAATGCTTAAAAAAATATATTGCTTGTGTTGACGGTGTGAAACAATGATTAGTTTCAAATTAACAATTTTTGCTATTATCTCATTGTTATTTCTCACTGATAAATTTTTATTGAACATTGATTACTTTTATTCCTCGAAGATTTAATTACTGTTTCGATACGTTAAGATTCCCACTCGTATGTATTTCCAAAAAGAACGATGATTTACATAGTGCTCACATAAGAAATACACAAATATAAACAACCAGAGAATTAGCATGCGCAAAGTTGTTTAGATTTAATAATCTATAGTGTTGACAGACGATTTTAGATAATGCCCATAAAAGATAAAAGAGTAAAATGATAGTGCCTGTAAACCACTAATCACCTTTTTTACTCGCACATCCGTATGAAAATTAACTAAATTTTAAATAATTAAAATTTTTCCGGGCCCTCTTGCGAGGCCCCCCCAGGCGCGAGGCCGTCGGCGGCCGCCGACACCGCCGACGCCTCGCGCCGCTACTGTCTATATATACAAGTGAAAATCGTTGTCACTAGTTATGGTATATGAAGTTTATTTATATGGTTCAAACAAATGTCTTCAACGTTTTCGAATGAAATTTTGTATACCGATTTGTGTTATTGAAAAAACATTTGGTTCGTACTCGATCGCGATCATCGAAATCGATTTTTCTCAAAAATTCCAAAAAAATCCGAACTTTTGAAAAAATTTCAAAATTTTGAAAAAATTCTAAAATCATAAAAAAAATCAAATTTATTTAATCAAAAATGAACAAATTTCTTGTAAACATACACATAAGTTGTTTGTAGAATATGCTCGTCGTTCAATTTAATAAGCACTTATAAATTTAGAGTATGTATTTATAATAAATAATCTATTTGAAATTATTCAAAACAATCATTGATTATTTTCATTCCTCGAATTTTTAATTACGGTACGGGAAATTCCAGCAATTTGCTTTAAGGCACGGTGCCATGCACCACTAGTTAATAGCCAGATTGGACCTTTCCGCCCCCGTCCTACCCCCTATATTTGTCGTCGACCGTAGGGCAGCCAAATCATTTCCACCCCCAATCGTTGGACATTCGTCGCCAGCTCGCATTCCGGCACGCGTGATTTTTTGCCCCAAATACATAATGTGTCAGCTTAATGACACGACACTCACACCGTGGCCAGACAAAAGCGACTTTACATGCAAAACGTGCGATTGTAACTGAAACTGAAATGCGACGACCTGCGCAAAGGCTAATTACCCCGGATTATTACATCCATTCCAAGACGTGATCTTATTATTCATTACTTAACTCGAATTAAATATAGACATGCTTAACGAGAATTACAGAACCGTTAACAGTTTTTTTCACAATTTGAAATTCAGATTATATATCAATCCTTCTTTCAATTTACTATTCTCATCTTACATATGGAATACAATTCTGGAGATTTTTGTCACCCCTAAAGAACATATTCTAATTAAGAGATCCCGAAGGAGAAATAATCAGATTTGCTAATTTTACGTTTTATTATTATGAATCGAATGAGACCAAATTTGGAAAAGTAGAAGTGTGTGTGAGAGAGAACCGATTTTTTACTTTTTGTCGACCTTTTCTTAAAAATAGCTAGACCGAGTTAAAAAATTTGAAAGAGTTACATTCGATGTGACTTTGTAACTGGCAGAAAAGTGTCCACGTTTTAGCCCATAATCTTGAACCATTTTTTAAAAATTCAAAAACTGTTCGAAAGATATTGATTGGGAATCGTACTCAAAAACCAAAAAGACTAATTTAAGGTAATAAAAATACTTTCGTTAAAAATTTGATGATGTGACCGGTCTCTTTATTGCGATGCCACCCGATTTAAGGCAATGTCTGAATACACATCATTTTTCTTCTTATTTAAAATAGTATTGCTTAAAAAATCCTTACTTTATAGTAATCGCAAAAAATCGAAATTGAAAATTTTTATATATCTTTACGTTTCAAAACTTTTTGAACATTTTGGCATACCTTAGAAAAAATTGATGTATGTGTGTGTGTATGTGTGTGTGTGTGTGTGCGCGCGGATACAAATTTTCGTCGACGATTTCGGGAACACGGATGAAGCGATTTGAATAATTCAAAAAACATCTGATTTGTATTGATAAGGAGACGTGCTGATTAGTTTTTGGCGTAGGCAGGTCTAGCCGTTCCGAAGATATGGGAAAAACACCATTTGGCGGTCTAAAATGCTCATTAGACATATGCACATCAAATTATCAGATATTTTATAGAGATTTTAGCAATAAGTATAAATTTTGTTTACATTGCTGTGGCTTCCGTACCTATGTTTATCCGTTAGACGGCGACGCGGCGCTTACGCGCTTTGACATCTCGTCCCTAAGCAGTTAAAGCAGTACGATTGCTTTGAAAAAAAAGTACAGAATTTCCAAAATACGATATTTCAAAATACACTTTTCTTCAAAAAGGCTTTTTTTCAAAAAAAGTAAATTTTTGTCAAAAATTTATAGTTTCTCAAAAATCTACTTTTTCAGAGTAATTTTTTTTCAAAAATGTTAATCTTTAAAAAAAAAATTTTTTGGTACGGGAAGTTCCAGCAATTTGCCTTAAGGCATGATGCCATGCGCCCCACTAGTTTATACATTATTTTCTTTTTGATATTGTTCTTACTTTTATTTATTATTTTTCAGATTTGAGATACACAAATTCTACGCAGTGGATATTTAAAGGATTTTTTTACCGTCAAAGAATTTCAAGGTATTTACTTATTTAACTACAGATTGTAAATTTTTGTTAAAAATTCTATTCTGAATATCGAACATTCTATTATTATACTTTAAACAAAAATGCAGGAGTAGGCTCATAGTAGAATACAAAGCTAAAAGGATACTAAGCCTAGCACTCTGGTATATATTGCAATTGACAATAACTAGAAAAAAAACACCTATAATAATGTTACAGTAATATAGTTGTTTTTTTTCTAGTTGTTATCAATTGCAATATATAATTTCAGTGTTAGGCTTAACCCTTGCCACTCGCGAATATCGAGATTTATAAGAATTTTACCGTCGCAGCGGCGGCATTCGAGTGGTAAGGGTTAACCCTTTATTGTGTTAGCTTTGTATTCTACTATAATGAGTCTACTACTATATCCCAAATGAATAAAATATACAAACATTTTTTTGTATACAAACTTGATCAGAAGCATCATCAGGGTTGAAATAAGTATTAATTTAATTTATTGTTGTAAAATAGCTTTTTTAACTTGTTTTACTTTTATTCACTATTTCCTTATTAATTGTTTATACCTTTGCCAGTGTAAAGATTCTGGTGGTCCTTTTTACTCCAACTACATGTAAGCTTTCGTGGATGATAAATAAAAAAACTGTTAAAAAAACAGCAGATCTTAAAAAACAATTAAATAACTTATATGCAAAAATTATATTCAAATGTCGTAAACTAATTGAATAACAAACTGAATAAACTAAATAACAGTCGTCAAAAGCAATAAATACAACAAAGAACAAAAATACTTCTGTTACCAAATTGATAAACGAGCAAATTGATGATTTTGATTTTTCTGATAGTTGCAGCACATTTTGTGAAAATGTATACATGTGGATATGAAAGATTTTTTTTAGAATACAGAGTCTTGGATATTTTGTTTGTTCTATAAAAGAGAAATTATTTCAAAAATTATTGCTGACATTTAATTCAATTCTGATTTTTGTACCATCATGCCCGAACATTCAATCGCCGTATTGGCAATCGCTATAAACACTCTAAGTACAATAAAAAAAATTTGCTTCATATGGAATAGGCGCAGAAATTAATTATGTGGCCATTTATCTCGTGATAGCCATATTGCGCAATTTAAGACAATTGTTGATTACACACCATTTGCCCTCTACTTTAAAATAGTATCATTACCAAATACCATGCATTACTTGTTGTTTGAGATAATTATGGTACGCCTTCCCACCCGCGGACCTTTAATCCGCCCGCTCTACCCTATTAGTTTCTGGTACAATTATAGTGGACCTTTCTACCCTCGGACCCTTAATCGCCGATCCACCCTATGGTGATAGTTGACGTTCGATGAGGCAGCAACTGTTGTTTTGCATATTCCGGCTTCGGCTTCGGCATGCTATCTGTCCGTGCCGAAACTGCAATCGCTCATGCTGATCCATACATATGTCCTTGCATTAAACATCACTGTTTATAGCAATCAATATGTTAGTATATATAGATTTCTGGACATACATGACAGACATATCCATGGACATATATACATGTATCAAAATTCAATCCTAAAAATAAACTAAGGTCAGATTCTTACTCAGCCTACCAAACAAAGCTTTTAATATATGGCTTTATGTCTTGTCCAAACGTATGAAAAACTTATTAAAAATTTTATATAGAGTAAAGCGGGTAAAAAAGGTCCACCACTATTATCTTAAACATAAAAAAGTATGGAATTTTTTCACAATACTATTTCAAAGTAGAATGCAAAATATTTATAACCAGCCATCATCTTAATTCTTACAGCGTTGCTATCAGGAGATGGATGGCCATATATGAATATTAATAACAAAAGTATTATGTTTGGTTGGTTATATTTTGGTTTTGAGCTTTTTTATTTAATTTATAATACCAGAATTAAGTTTTTAAGTATACGTTATTTCAATGTTTTTTAAGATGTATTGTTATTTTCAAGTTAGATTTATCAGTTTTTTATATAATCCCTAGAATAGCTTTCATGTGGGCGAAATGAAAAAAAAGTAAACCTTTACACTGAGAAATGTGTAAGCAGTGAGAAAATAGTGAACTAAGTTAAAAAAACTATTTTACAAGAGTTAAATTAATTTTATAGTTGTTTCAACGCCGCTGATAAATATTTTTGACGAAAGGTAATATACGGTGTAATCTTCGTAAAAAATGTACCCATAAAATTTTTACTTCGCGTTGGTTAAATAATTTAGCTATTACTTTATAAAATCCTTTCAAAATTAAAAATAAAACTGGTGGGATGTATGGCATCGTGCCTTAAGGCAAATTGCTGGAACTTTCCGTACCGTAACGAAATGTTCGAGGAACACTGAATGTTTTCAAATAGATTATTATTAATATTGTAACATTGTCTAATATTTATAAGAATTATATAAACTGAATTGCAAAGTTGAAATTATTTGTTCAAAATATATTAGAACTATAGTCAGAATTAAAAATAAAATCTGAATTTTTTTTTTGAAAAAAAAAGAAACAAATTTTTTTTCCAAAACAATTATTTTGTTAATACAAGCAGAAAGTTCTTTGAATCATTTAAATTGTACGCTTAGTTCTCTCAAAAACTGCCATTTTTTACATATTTAGCTCGTATCTTCGAAATGGCTGGGCCTGCCTTTGCCAAAAACTAATAAACACTTCTTCCATTCATTACTAATTGAATGTTTTTTAGATCATTCAAATCGGATACTCGGATACTGAGTTCTCTCAAAAACTCGATTTCTATTTTCTGCACTCTTTGCTCCGTATCTCCGAAACGGCTGGACCTGCCTTTGTCAAAAACTATCAACTCTTTTCCCTAATGTTTTTTGAACCATTCAAATCGGTTGATCCGTGCGCCCGAAAACGTGACTGGAAATTTGTATCCATACATACATACACACACACATCCATTTTTTCTGAGGTATGCCAAAATGTTCAGAAACCTTCAAAACGTCGAGAAATGTAAAAATTTTCAATTTCGATTTTCGGCCCATTACAATAACTTACCCTACGGGAAGTTAAAAAGAACTATAAATTTTATTGGTAAATATTAGTAAAATATTTCACTGATTTTGTTCAGCGGTGAAACTGTGGAAAAAAATCTTCATCTCTTGACCATGATATTATTCCCCGCACGTGTATTATTCCCTGGTACATGTATTTCATGAGCAAGCTCATAAAATATACAAATTTCAACTTTGTTGTGTCGCGTTGTTTCAAGTGTTAAAAAATTCAGAATGACACTTGATTCTCTAAAAAGCCATTCTTTGCGATCTAAACTTTTAACGACTTTGGCACTCTGCACGCTTTCCTTCCGGGAACAATGCTAGGAGCAGATTAATTTTTCTAACGCATTTATAAAATATAAAGGTCGTACGAATTTATTAACTTGCAGAAAATAAGTTTACGTTTTCACCAAAAAATCTTATTTGCTAATTTTATGATAAGTGAAACCTGATAATTTTAAATGAAATTTAAAACAGGTAACACAGTACCTACAATTGCAGTTATGGCAAGAATATTTATGAAATAATAAATAAGAATAAACGTCTTCATTTTTATTACAAAAATAGCACCATAAATATATTATGAAGTTCTTATATCGCTCTTATACTTACTTGTTAGATTAATTTATGATACATGTCGTTTACGTGGGCGTCAAAAAATCCTCGATAAATTGTTTTTCTATGCTTTAATAATTTATCGTTTGTTAATCATAAAATGCAAAATATTTGGACACATGATAAGATATAGACGTAATATATTATTCCATTATTAAGAGCATAAAATTAGCAAATCGGATTTTTTGCGAAAACAAACTTCTTTGGAAAATTAAAAAAAATGTTTACTTTTTAATTTGTGTTTTGATAAGACTAGTTAAATAAATTAAATTCTTCATAATTAATTTAAATAACAGTTTTTGAGGATATTACAACTACAAATATGTATTAAATTCATTTTCGATATTCGAGTTGTTAAATCTGAGATATAAATCGATCTCAATTTATCACAATTTTATAATAAATTCATTTTCCATGAAATAAAAAGATAAATTATTTCTGTTATTTGTCGGCGCCCTCATGTGCAATATAAATTGATGTCAATTAATTAAAAATAGTAAATTAACTTGGTGACCTTTTTCTTTATTCAGAGCTTATAGTGTAGGTGCGGGTATAATCAGTTTTTTTTTGTTAAATGAGAATAAAACTGGTTATGTTCTTATTAAATAAATGTTTTTCTCATTTTTAATCATTCTGCAAAAATGCTAATAGGTAATATATTCAAAAAAACATGTTACTTGTATTGATGAGGTCTAGGGGTTTCGAAGATCCAATAAAAAAGTAAAAAATTGTCATTTGACGAACGAAAATGTTCATTAGACATATGCACATCAAATTATCACATATTTTATTTCTTTATTTATTTATCACATTACTAATGTTTATCCGTTATACAGCGACGCGGCGTCTACGCGCTTCTATATTTTGTTACTACGCAGCTTCCATATTGTGATTTCTTTGAAAAAAAGTTCATAATTTCCAAAATATAAAAAAATCAATTTCTTTAAAAAATTTAAAACTTTTGAAACTTTTTAAAAACTTGAATTTTTTATACGAGACGTTCCTCTAATTTGTCTTAAGGCACAATGCCATGCACCATTAGTTTAATAGACTATTTTAACTATTTAATACATCAAAAATAAATCATTTTTCTTTCACATGATTTAGTATTTTCTATTCTATTATCCTCATAAATGATTTCCGATACTTGTGCAAAGTATAGAGTAGATTTCGTTGAATTGATATAAAATTAAAGCCGGCTAAAGTAGCGACATTAATAATAAAAAGCTGTAAAATGTGCAAACACGTGCGCATTTTCGTTCAACGAGCAAGACGTGTCCCGGTCGAGCCGGTGGAGCAGGAGGACCAAGAGGCGCAGGAGTGCAGGAGGTGCAGGAGTAGTCCCTCCGGCGGCCTCTCGTCTCCGGTCTCCGGTCTCCACCGCGAATCGTCCCGCCGCGCTTTGACCATGAAGTCACACAATGATGAGGGTATTACATGTCCGAATCCTTATATGTTCGACAAACAGAGCTTTCGCGGCCACAGTGCCACTGCGTTTATTATTTCCTCGGTTTACGTTGCTCTTGTTTTATGATCTCATCTCGCACATGCTTTGTATTTTGTATGTGCAACGCCGATTCTGATTTACGACACAATTTACTGCTCTGTTAAGAACTAACAAAGCGTTTAAAACCCGTTCTCTACTGTGTGTACACATTGATATACACACAATGACGTATAATGATTTCGATTTGTTAAAGAAACCGATTTATTTTCCTTCCGATTTTACTGGCAACTGTAACAAATGTTTTAGTAGCACTTTAATGCGGAGGAAGAAAAATCCAGAAGTGATCTACTTGTGGAGATGCATTTTATGTAAACTTCCTTCTGAGATAACTATAAATACAGACAAAAATGATAATGTGATATAGATGACATAAAGCATTTGATTTCATCAGGACACAGTATGGATTTGTATGAAAAATTTACACTTATTTAATCACGTTCAGTAATTAGACTGTCTAAATCACAATACATTACTCGTATCAAGTAAATAAGTTTCAAACGATTTTTAGTAAAATTCCCATTTAATTCATAATTTTAGAAATATGTTTTTTTACTATTTTTCTAAAAACCTATCCAATTTTACCCTATGAGCTGTGTAAATAGGGACAGCCATCGCGCAAACAAATACAATATTTTATTTTTAATTTTGAAAAAATTTTACAGAGCAATAGCTAAATATTCAACCAACGCAAAGTAAAAAATTTATGGGCATTTTTTTACAAAGATCACACCATATATAACCTTTGTAAAAATATTTATCAGCAGAGTTGGAAAAACTATGAATTTAATTTAACTATTTTAAAATAACTTCGTTAGTAACTCAATTTACTATTTTCTCACTG